>NC_056739.1:319078820-319213820 GCF_019279795.1 Protopterus annectens
TTGAACCGGAGAACCTCTTGCTATGAGGCAGCAATGGTAGCCACTGCACCCCCGCAGCTTCTAACAAGACCTTGTTGCATAATGCAATTTTCCAGTTATCATTTAAAATGTCTTTTATTACACCCATTTATTTGCAAATTGGTACAGGAAATGCCCTTTTAAAATTACTTCACTCACTGTAATTTTGATTTACTTTAACGTGTTCTGACATCACATTGGTCTTGTTCAGAACAGGTTTAAAGTTTTCATGTCATTTTTAACTATATTTCATGCATAAGTTCACATATGAAGTCAGCATCATACCCCCTCTCTAAAAACAAGCTTTTCAAATCAAGTGTATCCATTAAATATGTCTTTTCTTGACTAGTAATTCTACTTAGTCTAATGAAATGACCCTTTACTTCATTTCTTTTCATTTGCTTAGGATGTCGACTATGTTTGAGTAAATAACTATTAACAAAGGTTTCTTTTCTAGGGTCTATATTAAATAAACGAAGTTTCAGAAGTTCAAGTACCATATGGTTGACACCATATGATCGAAGTTCTGAAACTTCGAAACTATAAAAAAAAAACTCCTAAACAAACAAAACTAAATGCTTTAAAATGGGGGGCATGCCCCCCTGCACCCCCCCATATGGTACTTAAATATACCAATTCTGAGATCGCACTACAGTGTAGGAAAGGGAAATTTTCCCTTTCTGTGCCATTCTCTGTCAAAGTGCGATCTTGGAGTTAGTATGTTTAAGTAGCGGGGGTATGGGGGGTGCAGCCCCCCCATGTGGGGGGTGCAGGGTGGCTTGCTCCCCTGCTAAAACACTTTAACTTTACTTTGTTTTTGTTTTTTTTATAGTTTCGAAGTTTCAGAACTTCGACCATATGGTGTCGACCATATGGTATTCAAAGTTCTGAAACTTCGGTTATGTAATATAGACCCTCTTTTCGAAATACTTTGCTTTCAAAATATTGCTGATCATTATTTAACATGATTGTTAAATCCAGAAAATAAACTTCTGATCCTATACTATTTAAAATTAATTTCAAATAGTTATTACTAGAATTTCAAATTTCCAGTAGTTCATTAAATTCTCCAATTGTACCTCTCCAGTAAAAAAAAATCAACAATGAAATGCTTGTAAAATACTTATTAAATAAAGATTATCTTTTTAAGCATGTTTCTTCTCAAGCCATAACTAAGTTGGCAAATACTGGTGACACCCTAGCACCCATGGTCACTCCTTTAACCTATTTAAAGTATTTATTTTTGAAACATAAAAAATTACTTTTTAAAATAGCTTCCAACAAAGTACAAATAGTGTTCAAATGAGTGTTGTCAATGTCTATGAACTTTGTTAAATACTTTCCAACTGATTCAGTTCCTTGTTCTTGAGGTATACTAGTGTATAATGCTTTTATATCTAGGGTTACTATTATACACTTTACACTGTCTTAATGATTCTAGTAAGTGCCATGAATCCCTTAAATAAAACTTGGGTTTTTGTACTATAGGATTTAAAAGCCTAAGTATATTGAAATTGGTTCAGTTTTCTAAAAATCTGCTATCACTTTTGGTCTCTTTCAAATGACTTTCAAAATGTCTATGTGAATTTTTGGGATATAAAAAAATTCTAGCCATTTTGGGATGTTCTACCTTAAATAACTTGTAATACTCAAAGTTTATGTAACCTTGAACTAACAAATCATACACTCATTAGTCATTGTTTGAAAAACCTTTTCCAGATTCAAAGTTTTTGACTTCTCTGTAGCATTCACTATCTCTCAACATATCAAACATGGCTTCCTTATAACCAGCACTGTTCATCAAAATTATTCAATTACCTTTATCCACATTCATAACACAGATATCATTATTGACTGTTAAATCATGTAAAGCCCCTCTCTCTTTTTCAGACAGATTAAAAACTTAACAAGCACTGTTTTTATATAATTTGTCCTTAAATTAACTTCACAGATATCATTGAAAACCTGTAGAATGTAATTATGGTGTATAGGTAGTGTTTTATAAATTCACTACCTTTCGGTCAGAAATACTGAACATCACATAAAATATAATGTAAATTTAATTTTCTGATGTACAATTTAAGATCAACTATAACCTTTGTTACATTTGTCCTATGGCAGGGTATAAAAGAAAAACCTTTTTATAGACTCAACACATGATCAATGTTCAAATCAAAATTTATTTTCATTTGTTGACTGGGAAAGTCCAACTAAGACCTATATTCAGCAGAGTCCCGGGGAGAAATGTTCCAAGCACATCTTAGGAATGTGGGAGGAAACTAGAGTACCCAGAGAAAATCCACACAAATGCAGGGAGGACATCCCAGCCTAGAATCGAACCAGAGAACCTCTTGCTGTGAGGCAACAATGTTAACTAGTGCACCACTGCGCCGGCCATTAAAATTACTTAAATTCCAAATACTTTTGGATTTTATTGTCTTTTTTCACTTTCACATTCCCCTTTCCTTGATTTTTCCCATCTCTTATATTAATGGACACAGATGCTTGAGTACAATTAACTATAGTTGTCACATATCACAAGTCATGTGCTCACTGCACTGTCCATGCATTATATATTGCATAGGATAAATTATTAGAAAAGTGAGGATTCATATTATTGAACACTTGTGTGATATTAGAAATGGCTGTTCTGAGAACAATGATGCCAAACATTTCATTCTGAATTAGATTTGTGAATGGAGTATGTTAAAGGTCTTTGTTTAATTGAGGATAAATCAAGATTACTTTTACACACAAATGTCACATGTATTCTATAAAAAAGAAGCATGGTACATCTTTACCTGCAATACCATAAAATTTCAAGTCATGAGTAGTCAGCTGGTAATAAAATATTGATTTTGATATATATTAAGGCATGCTTGTTAATGTGAGGTTTGCATTTTCTTTTTTCCTTATTTATTCATGTTACTCAGTATAATGGCACACAAAGCAGATCTGTTTTCCAGATACTTGTCTTTGCAATTTGGATATTAAGTTTCCTATTGGGATCAAAATGGTATAAAGCATTTCATCTTCATTACAAATGTGAATAATAATGGTACTGAATCATTTAGCTGCAAGCAACAGAAGACAATTAGACAAAGGGAAGGGTCTGCCAAGGTGACACTACTCTGTGAAAGGAAGTAAAAGATGCTCTGCCAATCAATGACTGCAGCTCAAACAGTCTTCTGGCAGAAGTTACAAATCCTACCAGGAAACACATTTCAAGGAAATAGAATAAGCGATCTTAAACTGATCTTGGAAAGGGACAGCAGAGCTAAAATCAAGACTGATTTTGGAACTAAATCCTTCATGAGCAGTCCAAGTTGAAGTCAGTTCAAGGATAATGTAAAAGAAGGAAGGGGTGGAAACAATGGTCCTCAAAGAAGACATTTTGATATTGCAGAGCAGTGGTCCTTACTGAAAGATATCACAGAGCAGTGGCCCTTATTGAAAGAGCAGGGCTACACAAGCCAGATAAGATATTATAGGCAATGTGAATTATGGTCCTCCAAGACAGTCACTACATTCTTAAGATGAGCACCAGAACCAGATCCCTTTCTGTTTAGTGACTGTTATTTTGTTGGTTACACAATATTACTATGCTGGGGAAACAAAAACAGCAATCAAAAGATTTACCTCAATGCTTTGAGGTGGACACTGTCAATGGAAAGATGAAACATTCAAAATGGAGTGGGGCATACATGTACAAGCTGTTATCTTTCCTAATTTTGATGCACAGCGCACTGGAATCTTGTAACAAACTGAGGACATTTGACATTGAGACGGAGAGGAAAATATCATTGCCTGAGCCATCTCTAGATGATTATCAGATCTGCAAAAAGAGTCTGGATGCAATTTGTCTGCAGTTGCTTCTTCTGACACTTTTGGAGTTTTTGGCTTAGACTTACTAATAAGAGGATACTGCCTTCATGCAAATTAATGCCTGCCATTTGGATTTCAGGACAGCTTCCAAAGTTTTGTAGCTAACCTACACAGTTGTAAAAATACATTTCCCTGCTTGGTTTACACATTCATTCCTGCAGTATTTTCTGTTGCATAGCTTTGTGTTAGTTCCTCAATGGCCATTTCATTGAAAAGGATATGCAGAATGTAGTGAGCAGAAGACTACTGCCTCTGAATGGTTAGGATGTCCATGTGCTAATCCCTTCACATATCATATGATGCACCTATTGCTAAGTCCTTTGCATGGACAGGGGGAGAAATTTCATTTTTTTTGCACTGGTCTAAGTATTCTTCATTCGCCAGGACAGTCCTTTTGTATGTAACATAGCCAATGTAAGTGTCTGCATATTTTTCAAAGAATCAGTAGTTTGTGTTCTTATCTGTTCTTATCTTTCTCAGAAAGAACTGAAAATTCCTCATAGGATTTTGTACCATCAGAACGCTAGCTGACATGTGGCCCAGGATTCTGAGATGCTTCCTTGCAGATGGACACATTTGTTTGGTCACAGAATGAAAGATGGTAACCACCTCTAATATTTGTCTTGCTATGAAAACTCATTCATAAAGTGTGCTTAGCATTGTTTCCAGAGCACTTATTACAGGAAAGATCAAGATTTCATTTGTCTTTGATTGTCATATCACAATGGAAGTGTGTGCATTTTTTCAAAGAATCAATAGTTTGAAATGCTACCAATTCTCTTGAAGTCTTAGACATTTGTGTCATCTGTAAACAGGTATGTATTAATACTCATCCTCAAGATCTAAAAGAGCCATCTAGGAAATCATGAAAGGAGATCATTAGAGCTAGCTCATGTATGGAACTGTACAGTGATTGGCTCCAAATGAAGAAATCAGCTAAATATGGGTACATTTGACCAATCAAATGTCTGTGTTTCTACTCTCACAAGAAGATTCTTCACTCTGGAAGCAGTAGAGGAATCTGCTTTGGAACATTTTCATAGATAAATTATTGGCAACTTGTCCATGGAACAGTAGAGTTCATTTAGTTGTAGCACTGACATCGTTTTTTAACAGCATCCTGCTCTCATTATAAAAAGTCATTCTTCTTTAAAATACATTCACTCAAATTATCCTAGTTGAGTTCCACAGAAGAGCTTAAATTGGATGCAATTTAATTCACTTGAGATTTTTTTATTGATAAAGTGAAATTTAAATCCAATGCCAAGGTTGCACAGCTTTGCGGAAAACAAAGTACTTTGTTCTATTAGAAAACAGTTTAGTTCATCTTTCCTGCAATTGTGCTGCCATGGAGTTTTAATTTTTAGGTAGTAAGAGTGGTGGGCTTAGTCCCTCTGCACTGCACAAGTAAGGGTATTAGCAGACTCCTTCCAGTAGTGTTAGTCCCAGTAATTTGATTTTCTTTAAAATTTCTTTTGCCTGTCAGTACCTGTTTTGGTTATTTCATTTCTGGCTTTATAGTAATTGCATTCATTTAGTTGCAGCAGTTTCATTGTCCTTGAATTCATCTACAGTATGCAGCATTGCAAACAGGCTCTTCAGCTGTGGTCATGTAGGAGTCCCACAGAGTGATGTAATGGGATCCATTTAAAACTCTAGTGGAGTAGCTACTGAGAATAGTATATCAGCATAATGTAGTGGGAAGAGGCTAGAGACGGACATTACAAATGTCCTTTCTCTTTTGTGGGGTATATGCTGACAAATGTTGCGTAAAGCTTTAGTATCTTTGAATCTCACAGAACATGAAGAAGTGCAAATGCAGAGTGCTAAAGGAAAAAATAATATGAATGAGTTTAGAAATATTGCTATTCAGCAACTGTTCTTGATAACTCCAGAGCACAAAAACAGTTAGCAGAATGACTTAGGCAACAAAGTAGAAAGGGTTGTCGTCAAACCTTGGGAGACTATAACAAGAAAAATAAATGAGATCCTGTAGAGGTATTCGGTATATTCTGGAAATTGTATGAAAATTTATAAAGCAGAGAAATGTAGAGATCTGGAAAGAGCACACGTGGAAATATTTATGGAAGACTTAAGTATGGTAAGGTTAGAGGTAAAAATGGTGACAATTAAAAGTGGAGACAGGAAGAGATGAGATAAAAATGGTGATGTACACTCCTTCTGCAGGGAAATCCCCAGCAATAGATAGTATTCCTGAAGAAGTATGGAAGCTAGAAGGGAAGAAAGTGATAAAGATCTGGAAGGTTTCGTTTAACAGTATTTGAAAAGGAGGGGAAGCATCAACATCTAGGAAGAAAGCTGCGGTGGCTGTAATACCTAAAAATGGTAACGGATCATCAGACCCAGCTCATATAGGCCTATTAAAGTTTAAAATAATCATTATAAAATGTTTGGCAAAATAGCTAAAACAATATCGAAGGCATTGCCAAAATTAATAGCTATAGATAAATGTGTTTTTTGGAGAGGAGTCAAATAGCTGACAACATTAAAACAGCAATGAGGATCCAGAGGGCAGCAGAGTCTAAGAAAACTGGTGTTGGTGGGTCTTGATGCAGTGAAAGCTTTTGACAGTAGTAAAGCTATGATATAGTGCACTCTTGGAGTTGGTATATTTAAGTAGCAGGGTTTGGGGGCTGTAGGGGTGGCCCCCCTGCAATAATGGTGAGAAAGTTTTTTGTTTTGTTTTGTTTTTGTGGATTTATTTTACAGAAGTAAGCTGGGATTTTATGAGTAGAGCAATGGAAGCATTTGCATTTCCTGATACAATAATGTTTATTAGGAGGCTGTATCAGGGATTGGAGGTAAAAGTTAAAGTGGGAGAGTTCCTCTCTGATAAGGTGTCTGATCAGAGGAACCAATCAGAGATCTCCTCTTTCCCTTTTGTTATTTGCTTTATATCTAGAGTCATTGGCAAAGAGAATAAGGGACTCAAAAACTCAAAAATTTAATAGATTTGGCAATCAAGAAAAGTTGTTTTTATTTGCAGGCAATATTATTTTGTACCTGATAAAAACAGAAAAGGATATCTGAGTGTTGTGGAACATCTTTATCTCAGTGTTGTGGAACATCTTGACACAGTTTCAAATCTTCTTGGGATATAAAATGAATGAGGATGAAATAAAGGCTGTATGTGCAAAGTACATACCCACACATGAATTGGACCAGCAATACCCATATTTATGGGTACATGATAAAATGAAGTATTTAGGAGTATGGATTAAATAATTCTGTTATGATAGCTAAGGATATGTGGGAGGAGACTAAACAAAAGATAATACAGAAACCGAGAAACTGGAAAATCATCTTTATGGATATGGATAGCAAGATGCAAACAGTGAAAATGTTTTAGTGCCTTTACTTTATATACAAATCAGGAGGGTAGCCATGGTGGTGCAGTGGTTAGCATTGCCACCTCACATCAAGAGGTTCTCTGGTTCGATCCTTGGCTGGGGTGCCTTTTGTGAGGAGTCTGCATGTCCTACCTGTGGTCGCGTGGGTTTCCTCCCGGTGCTCCAGTTTCCTCCCACATCCTAAAGACATGCTGTAGGTTGATTGGAGACTCTAAATTGGCCCTAGGTGTGAGTGGTGGAAGGTGGAAGGTTGGGCGCTGAGCTGGCAACTCAGCGCTGTAAGACTCCACTACCAATCATGAGCAGACAGGTAATCCGCTGTGGCAACCCCTATCCAGGAAAAGCCGAAAGAAGAAGAAGACTTTATATACACATCAGGTGTATTTTTATCAGCCAGAGGAGATGTTGTGGAGAATAATAAAGAGCTGAAGGAATTTATCTGGGAGTGGAAGAGGCCAAGGACAAGTGGCATAAACTGATCCTTCTAACAGAACAAGGCAGTTTAAGATTATTTGATTTAAAGGGATATTTTAGAGCTAGACATTTAAAGATCATATACATAACAAATGCAGAAATCTATAAATCAAAGTAGAAAGGGATGATGATGACAATGATGAAGCAGAGGAGAAACTTAAGAAATAAAGAGAGAGAGTGGGATTTTGGATGCATGAATAACAGCCATACAGAATATTATAGTTCTAAAGTAGCAGCAAATATTCTAAGAAATAAGCCAACATGAGAATGGAAAAAGGAGATTTTGCCACTATGGATGGCTGCAGTTAGGGGTGCAGAGAATAGGCAAGAGGGAGCTGGAATTTTCTGGAGAAAACTGTCAAAAAAACCAAGGTATTTGAAGCAAATAACTAGAGAGGGAAATAATATAATGGGAAGAGATGAAGAAGAAATTTAAACTGCAGGCTAGAGACTGCTTTCCCTAACATGGATTGATATCGGAGTATAGGCAAGGAGAAAGGGATAGGGCAATTCTAAGTGACAGACCCACTCTGCTAGAGTTTTTCATTGCAACTAGAACAGAAGCTGCTTTTAAAAAGAGATACTTAGGAGGGCATGTAAAATATTGTACAATAACTACAGGAAACAGTCAGTGGAGTTTAGAAAAGATTGGGAAGAGATATTAGATAAGCAATTCACAACGAAATAAAGGGAGGGCATGTGTATGGCTCCCAAGTATGCAACAAAGTCTAGAAGATTTGGGATTTTTGTTTGGAATTATTTGTATAGATATTTTTATACCCCAAGGCAAGTTACACATAATTTTTACTTAGATAGATGGCAAATGTAAGAGGTGTGATGGGGAAGAAAGAGGTAACTTGGAAAATATGTTGTGGCAGTGTAATGAGTTGTCAGACTTCAAAAACTCCCTATAGAGTACTCTGTCAGAAATATTGGGTGAGCAAATAGGCGTTAACTAAGGAAATTATTTTTTGAGAAGGGATACAATATCTGAATTGTCCAGACATAGTAAGGCCTTGCTAAGTTTCATTCTGGTGACTGCCAGAAAAGTAATTACTAGAAAATGGAAATCAATGTCTAAACCAACAATACTTGAAGAAGTGAAAATTGTAACAGAAAAAAGAACTGGAAGTGGGATATTTAGAAAATTATAGCAGCAAATTACAGAGAAAAAATGGAAATTGTGGGACCAATACATGCAGAATAATATTTTGGAGGAGGACTGAGATGTAATGGAAAGCTGGAAATTATCAATTTATGTAACGATGGATTGCTGAAAAATAATGAATGCTGTGTATAATGTTCGTAACTAGGAACGTGTTAATATGTTTTTTTTTATATGAATCTATGTTTGCCTATGTCACTAGTCATAATTCAATAAAGATATTAAAATCTTTAGTATCCTTTTATATATATATATATATATATATATATATATATATATCTGCTGCAGTAATTTTGACTGATATGGTTTACATATTAATTTATGTAATTGCTTAAGACTGTCTAAATGGGCATAAGTCAAAGCATGGAGAAACGCTTCAGTGATGAAAACTTGATCTTCTGAATGTATGCGGAGCAGCCAATATTAAATGTGACAACAACAAAGTAACAACTGTTTGAGAATATAATGATATTAACTATTACATGTTCCACATACTTTGGAAAATATTCACTGAACATGTGGACATAATAACGACAGTGATATAAGGCTAAGTACCTGGTACTAGCCTGTATTAAACAGTACAAGATGGATACACGTAAGCTTCAAAATGCTTAGCTAGAAAATGCCACTAGTATGCAACAATGTACTTGTCAATTCACATCTAAAAGCAAAGTCAGTCAAAGGGCACATGGAAAATTGTTCCAAAATTTACCTAGGAGGTAATTTTTTTTCTTTTTACTTGGGGGAGGGGGGCAAGCCTCCTTACAACACACAGCTCATACCCCCAAACTTGACATTGCACAATACTGGAGAAAAACTCCACTGTTGGTGAAACTTGTTTTGTTCCTTTTCCATTGGTCATATAGCACTTGAGGAAAGTGCTGCCATTCGAAGAAGAGGACATTTTTTCTTACTTACTATTTCTTCACAACTGGCTTGTTACGTCTACTGAAGTGAGTTAATGCCATCCTCCCATAGGAAATGTATGATCCATTATTCTTTTATTAGTATGAATAAAGATGCGTATCACATTACTGTAGCTCCCAAAGTTCTGATTCTCTTATCAGCATGAATAAAGATGCATATCACATTACTTTACTATTCTCTTATCAGCATGAATAAAGATGCATATCACATTACTTTACTATTCTCTTATCAGCATGAATAAAGATGCATATCACATTACTTTACTATTCTCTTATCAGCATGAATAAAGATGCATATCACATTACTTTACTATTCTCTTATCAGCATGAATAAAGATGCATATCACATTACTTTACTATTCTCTTATCAGCATGAATAAAGATGCATATCTCATTACTTTATTATTCTCTTATCAGCATGAATAAAGATGCATATCACATTACTTTACTATTCTCTTATCAGCATGAATAAAGAAACGTATCAGATTACTTTTGCTCCCAAAGTTTTGATACTCTCTTATGCACAGTGATGCTGCTATATTTGTATTGATCCTTTCCTGCCTCACTGGTGCTCAGATATACATAAAGGATAATTACAGAAATTTTAGGAAAAAATGCAGCTGTGTGAACAGTGGTGAAATTTAAGTACCAAAAGAGAAACTCTTGAGAGTGCTTGGGAATCAACAACATTTGCTTCAAATGAGCACTAAACCTAAAACCTATAATGGAGTCTGTGTAACTTTGTCCTGTTTCAACCATTGAAAGTAATGCTTGAAAGATGGGGTCATAGAATGTTTCTTTTGAGCAGCTTTACAGAACAAATATCTTTCTCTTTCTACCTTTCTTTTTCTTTTTTCTTTCTTTTCTTCTCTCTCTCTCTCTCTCTTCCTTCATGGCTTCTTTCTCACTCTGACTGTACACGGTGTTCTAAGTCAGAAATCTTATTTGGAAATATCTCCTGATGCTGCTGGTAATATCTATTTCATCAAAATGCTTATAACACTTGTAAAAGTAAAAATGCTATACAGGAATGCAAAGGAATCTGACAAAATACAATCACTACATTTAAGATGTAGTCCTTTAGAGTAAGTGGTAACAGCAGCACAGTGGAGTGTCTTCATTTGCTGACATTTTCCAAAATGTCTTGTGTATGTAGACAGTGAAGCTTACTTGGTAGAAGCCTTCAATATTCGGGGACATTTTAATTCTATACCACATAAGGGTGAACATTTTGTTTCATATAGCTATAAACAGAGAGAGACAGAGACAGGCATAGGACAAGAGAAAATGGAGCAGCACTGCAGACATATAGAGAGCAGGGGTTGTGACATGTCTTAGAATGACCATAAACAAAACAATAACGGGCAGTGCAACGATTCTGGAAACTGCATATAAGCTAGACATAGAACATGCAGCCATACGGTGGTGCTCACAACTTGGGTTTGATGTCATACTAATATAATGATACAAAAGTAGAGCAGAATAAAAGAAACCTAGACTGTATCCTAGCTTAATGTCTCTACCCTGGTTTAAGAATATTCTCCCCTGCAGATATCAATGTTAAAAGCTCGGTCAGGATTTCCTGCAGGTAGGTTATGTACAGATAAGACATACAGTTTCATAGGGCCAGCTAAGATAAGGGTATTGTCTTCTTCTGTAAAGTTAATCACTGTTTTGCCAGAAAAAATTCTGGCTGAGCAATCACATCCTGTACAAAAAACATTACCATAGGGTAAGAAACAGCTCTTGACTGACATGGAAATGAGTAAAAAATAAAAATTGTTATCTATCAAATTTTTAAGATATTAATTATGTGGTTAGTATACAAAACACCCACCTATAATTTCCAGAGACATCAGCAACATTTTCTAATGCTGGTTTTCTTGAAGACTTTGATTTCTTTCAACTGCTCAGCATTAACCAGCATATTAAAATTTGCATGCCTTCTTAAGTGTGAACTTCCATATCAGCTCTTACATTTTGTACGTCATTGTCAAAGATATAGTGAGGACTCATGTATGCAACTAAATTTCCTTTTCGAAAAACGTATTCAGTTTGGCTTCAGAATGAAACCTGTCTAAAACCAATGGTACAAACCATTTCACAATGAAATCAACACCCATGATGAACATTTCTTTACAGTACTCACACTTGTGCATCTTTGTTAGTTTATGTTACACAGCTTACTTTTCTTAATCTATTTACTAATACTACAGGTTTTATTTTTATGTATGCTTGACTCACCTGTTTTCAAAGACTAACATTTGTAGGCTGTGGGATATTTCAGAAGCTAACATAAATCAATATTTTACAAAGGGAATATTTTAAACTTTGAAATCAACATTAAGATTGTATATTTCCTATGTGCCTATTCTTACACTAGCTCACAAACATTTTTTGTATTTAGTTAAGAGGCATCTGAAGCAATCCTCTCAACAGAAGCACACTAGCCATCCTCATGAGTTGCATTGTACTACATCAGCTTGCCTGGTAACTAACCGCATACATTCTGGCTACCCAAAGTTTGCTACACTGTATCTTCCAGGAATGGCCATCCCCAGAGTGATGGTATTGTAACAAGATGCATATTAGAAAAGAAACAGAATAGGAGGGATACACCCACAGAATGCAAAAGTGCACTCCAGGCTAGTTCATAGAGTACTATATGAATATATACAAAAATGTGAATGACATGTCTGTCACTGAGATAATATTATGCAGAGGTAATGAGGTATGCAAACCCACTGCGCAAAATTCAGCTGAATTTAAAGATGACGAAGTTGTAACTCAAGTTTGATTCTTTGATTACCATTCCTCCTGATTCATTGTTTTGGAGCATTTATATTTTTTCTTCATCACTGCATGAATTAGAATAATTAAAAAAGGGGTATAAGGGTTCTCCTGTGTGGAGTTACTCAGAGGACTAGCCTCCTTGCAAAAATGCTTTCTGTTATTTCTTTGTAAAGGTGAGGCTTTACCCGACTTGTTTCTTCCAGCTAAAGGTTCAAACAGATTTTAGCTGAGATCACAATTTAAGGGAACCATGCAAACCATTGTGTAAACTTGGTTCTTTAGAGTAAAATAAAAGAAAATAAATAATTAAATAGTTATGTATCCAAACCCCCTCCAAAAGTGGGGGGGAGCTAAAATAACAGTACAGATGTCATCTGCTTCAGGATTCATTTCAGTAGATTGCAAATAAATGCAGGGCTCAAATAAGGTGACTACTTTAGTGCCTTTTTATTTGACAGATGAGATAATTTAATTAATATTAAGTATTCAGATTGTATTCACTGAACAGAGGACTTCACCTTAATAGTTCAGTATTTCATCTAAATAAACATCTGTATACAAATATATCCAGGATTTGCAGAACGGTCGCAGTTACTGTACCATATCTTGTGACACCCACATATGTATTGGTTGAAGGTAAATGGACTTGGATGCTGATTAATCTTTCTAGTATTGTCACAGGTAGAATAGGAATATAGGACAACCCTAATTACTGATGGCCTATACATAAGTAGGTAGCTATGCCAGTGCTGACTGTATTGCCTCTATAGCAACCCTGTGCTCTGCAATGGCCATGGCTAGGTCCTTGGGTTTCTCCATAAACATGTATGTAGGATCTCACCACTTGGGTCTCTTCTATTACATTTATCTGATGTACTCTTCATGATATTCTCTAAGAAATAATAAATGAAAGGCTCACAGTTGATGGGAACATAACAGGATCTTTGGTTTTGACAGAAACTATTTTGAAATTAGAAGAAATTAAACAAAACAAAGACAACAAAACAAGGGCATGGATGGTATACTGTAGTCCTTGAAGAGGTCTGTAATCTGATGGTGACTCTGTCAACAGGGTTAAAATGTGTAACAAATATCAGAAAATAGAGTGATCATTTCTAAATTTATTTCTCAATATACCTGACCCAAAGGTTAGATATAAGCATCAACTGTCCTTGGGATCCAAAACACGCTTTTGGCTTTGTTTTTAATTTTCTTTTTTGCTGGAGCCAACTGATTCAGCTCATTCTTCATACATTGTATAGTCTTTCTCAGTTCTTACACCTGCCTTTCCCATTCCATTTTCTCCATTTGTTTATTGCTTTTTTCTCTTCATATCTTAGATCTCTCATGATCAGATCTTCTTCTGTATCTTCTCTACATATATACAAATCCATGATTTATGTATCTAATGTATGAGTCCTCCTGTGATCAAGCAGTTCATCTCTGAATCCCCATAAGTGCCCAAATAGCTGCCTTATTGTTTTCCCTCCCTGCATCTGACCTTCAGCATCTTCAGGGCCTGTTCTTGCCCAGTGAGTCTACTGAACCTATTTTATGTCCCTGGACTTTCTTCAGCCATTGTTAGTAATGAGTGAGATCAATACACCCAGTGCAAAGTCAGCAAGCAATTTTTTGTGTAAAATATCCACCTCTTGTGCACATCAGTGATAGGTCAAGGCAGGATATGTAAAGAGCATTCGCACTTCCGTGCCCCAAACTTCTCCAAAGAGTTTGAGATTATGACAATGCTACTTCCACACTCCAGGTAATACTAAGTACTGAAGTGCCACCCATTCTACCAGAAATATCATCTTAGCAGTGTGCCCTAGCACGTCTATCCCATCTATCTATCTAGGACAGGCACACCCATCCTCCATAAAAACCAAGCCTAGATCATAGTAAGGGCTTTAACCCTCTATGCCAATGATTAATGCCCCAAGAAAAGTATCCACAGTACAAAGAACTAAAGCTGAGCAGCAACTGGGGAAAATGAAGACCATAAACATCATTGGGAATTAATTAAACCCAACAAAATGGGTAAACTCTATGGTCATTGTTGTGAAGACAGATAAGACTTTCACTTGTACTGCTCCACATGAGCTGAATGGAGTGATTAAAAAGAAAGCATTACCCACAGTTTACTATTGAGGAACTTGTCAATGTGCAAATCTACCCCCTCCCATCCCTGCTACACATCATCCCCCTTCAGCTGAACTCAGACCTATTCAATCCACATTAGGATGAAAGTCTTCCAGACTAGCCATCATCCATTCAGCCTCAAAGGGAGTTTGTTCCATTCACCTCCACTTAGAGGGATGGATTCTAAATATTGATATAACCTTGCTTACTCATAGATCTGACATGGGCGCCACCAGTGTTGTGTAGTAAAGACCAGTGACATATGCATGCTTCCGCACATGCACAGATCTTTAGCTACAGTGCTTTTGTATACACAACATGACCCATGCTGCTGATGCACTTGTCCTCTGCCACCATTAGAGGACAGTATAGCAGAGGGTGGATCGGCATTCCTTCCCCAGAGATGAGCAAACTGACAATGTATGTTCATTCCCATTGCCTCTCATCAACTCCTTTATTGCCTGGATCACTACTTGTTTTGGGGTAATCTGGCTCATAGTCAGAGTTTTCTCACTTCTTGCAACAGATTGATTACAAATTGGGAAATTATGAAGGTTCAGGTTTCTTGGATGGCTTCTTGGTATTTTGTCAGTATCAGAGTGTTCCAAAAAGCATTTGCTCAGATAATTAAAGGCATATAATATGCTCTATATATAATGAATGGTATACAAATGCAGGATCAGATACAAAATGAGCACAACAAGTGACTGATAAAGCTGCTGAATAAGGCACCATGCTTTCATCTTAAATTGGAACAGATGTTAATCAAGTATGAAGTAGCTATAGGATAGTTTAACATTAGAAAGAATGAAACCTGATGTATAAAAAAATCAGAGCATTTAAAAGGCATCGACATGTTGGAGTCTGTAGGAAGAAATGAAAACAGACATGGCTAATGTAAAATAGCGTGGTCATACTCAAGATTTTTTGTGAGAAATTGCTGTTTTTTTTTTTCAAGTTGGCTTAGGTCGAAGGGCCGATGTATAGTGAAAGGTGCACTGCATTCTAGCATGGGCCTGACAAGGGATGAATACAGGTGGCTTAATTTTGACCAAGAGGAGATGCCCTTAGTACTTAGTTAGGTGAGGTAAAAGGCTTTCCTAATGACAGTGGTTACCTGATACTCAAAGGACAGCTCATTATACTCAAAAGTACCTAGGCTTCTAAAGACAGGGCCTATATTTATGGGAGTGTTGACAATGTAAGTTTTAAGGTGGTGCTGTTTATGTAGCAAAGTGAATCATGTTACACAATTCAGCTTTAGATCCTGCATCACAGGTTTGTTGGGGTTAGGGGTTTGTGGAGGAAATGAGTATCCATTAGAATTAACAATGGCTTCATATTTGCAGTCATCTACAAACATGGTCATCTAGGGGTCTTTAAAGTCATATTTGACAGTAGGGAAGTAAATGCCACATAGATGTGGACCACAAATGAAGCCTTGGTGTACACCACTAGTGCAAGTCTCTTAAAGAATACTATGCCGTCAACACTGGTACAGTGGTGTCTGTACTCGGGTAAGAGTAAGATTCAACAGTTGTCATCATTCGGCAGGAGAAGCTGCCAATTGAAATACACTTGAATATATTTGTATTGCTTGACACATGGTTAAATACTCAGTTATACACATTGCAGTTCGGTCAACAGTTAGTCTTGGAAGCAGGAGGAAAGCTTTTGACAGTAACTGCCCTTACTCAGACCTGGAATGTATTAAGTAACCCTTGTGATTCTGCAGCTAAAAATATAGTCATAAGCCAGAAAGGACCTCAATACATCCACCAGCTCAACACCCATTATAATGAATAGGGACATATAATCGTCTCCTTATGATTGGTTGCATTGGAATACCAAGTTATGCCTTATTCATTTTTCAGTAATGAAAGGTTTAACTCAAAACACACAAAAAAATTAAAATCATCTTGTGCTTTTTTACTTTTTGTGTAGGATGCAAGACCCCTTAAACCTCCCATGTGGGGTCTAAGGCCCCACTTACATATAACAGCTACACAGTTGCCATACCTCTCAACTGTCCAGATTTTTGCAGAATGTCCAGACTTTTGCCTCATATTTTTGGTCTGTTCCTCATAAAATTTTGGTTTTCTGGAAAGTTGCTGGCAAATCATTGAAGACTGATGCCATAAAATAATGACAGACATTTGAGTTTCAAACTTTATACCCTTCAAAATCCATGTTAAGGTAAAAACTGTCATTCTATCAACTTTCTAAGACTGTAAGAGCAATATTTAAAAATTGTCCCTATTTTTGGGCCTTTGTCCCCCCATTATTTATGGTTTTGTCCAGATTTCCTGCTCTAGGAGTTTGAGAATTATGGCAGTTGCACTACAGTAGAGACAAGAGAAATAAACACTGGAAATTAATTTCCAGCCCAGACACTCCAGGTAGCTGTGGCAAAATGTACTGCAATGTTAAAAACCTGATCAAAAGCCTCTTGGACTGAAGTGCCTCAGAGAAGTGGAAATAAGTCACAAATAACACACATTTAGAAACTGCTATTTAATAGTCTATGCGAGCAGCATCCTTAAAGTACATTATGGAGTAACTAATTGTAAGGGCTGTTTTGCTGAGGTTTGAATAAGGAGGGGAACTTACACTAAAAGCAATTTAGCTTGTTGACATGGTATGGGATACCTACCTTCTGAGACTTTGATCTTAGTTTTATTAGCATCCTAGGCAGCCAAGCAGCAATCATCTGGTTTATATTGAATCAATTGCCCACATACTAGTTGTTTTTCCTTGTACAACTCTCCAGAGTCAGGTAAGCTGGCACGCTCATTGGAAGAAGTAAAGTAAAATAAAATATCAACAGAAAAGATGGCTAACACAGAAAACACTGAATATGGCTCTTTGACAGAAATGTGGCTCTTTTGTGGTTTGTAACCCCAAGTATGATCACAAAATAGTGACATGTCCTAAAAGATTTGACATACAAAAGGAAACAATAAGTCATTAAACAGTATTTTTGGGGGAGTCACCCCACTGTATCCCTAATTTAGGCATGACTGCACCTCCCACAGCCTACTGCTTGTATAAACTAAGTCAAAGTTCACCATATACTGGGTAAGTAGAAATTCACAAGATACAGCAATCTCAGTCTTTTAGCACAGATGATAATAATCATATATTAGTAATGGCACAACACTGTATTAATGCCACAAATATAATCTAAAATTTAAGCAAAAGTGAGATGCAGGGGCTTTCCTTGCAGAATTATTTAAACTGATATATGGTGCTACTTATCAAATTGTTGTGTTGTGATATAGCATTTAAATAATATCTACATATACCATTATATATCCTGAACACATTTATAGCAAAGTTCTATACTTCAGTAACACTACTGTAATAGAAAGGGGCTACCATGGAGAAAAAAATATCTTTTAAATAAGAATCTCCTGTAGTCAGTCATGGAATCAAAACTGGTAAAATTAAAAATACTGTAAACATATTAACTTAAGAAATGAACTACAGGATATGCATCTGAATATTTTTGCAAGGGGTTCTAGCCCCTCCAACATGAGTGATGGGGCTATACGTTTAATACCCCTATATACTAATTATACAAAGTGATGTTACCAAGGAGCTAAGAGAAGTACTTTTTCAGGAAAACTAAGCATTTCTCTTACTCTGCATTAGTGTATCCTCTGTGTGTGTGTGTGTGTGTGTGTGTGTGTGTGTGTGTGTGTGTGTGTGTGTGTGTGTGTGTGTGTGTGTGCGTATATCTATATATATATATATATATATATATATATATATATATATATATATATGGATTCACTTCAGAAGCTCGAATTAACAAAATCTCAAACTGCAAATAACCGAAACCAAAAGACCGAGTTTTGGAAACTCGAACTTCTGAAGCGAAACCAATAAAAAAAAAATAAAAAAAAGACAAACTTCACTTTTGCAGGGGGGCTTTGCTCCCCTGCACCCCCCTACTTAAATATACCAACTCCAAGATCGCGCTACAGTGGGGAAATGGGAAATCTCCCATCTTGCGCTGTATGCGGAAGCGCAAAACGGGAGATTTCTCATTTCCTGTCAACACCGCAAAAAAAATAAAACATTATGTACACACAGAGCGTACAAGAATCCTTGCCTCTGTGTGCATGCAATGTATTAAGGTAAGTAAACTCTTATTTTTAAACACTACACATATTCGATTTACTGAAATCTCAATCATATGGTCTCGACCATATGAAATTCGAGATTTCAGTAATTCGATTATGTGAAGTGTTCCCATATATATATATATATATATATATATATATATATATATACATATATATATATATATATATATATATATATATATATATATATATATATATATATATATATATATATATTTATAGATATATATAGATATATATATATATATATATATATATATATATATATATATATATATATATATATATATATATATATTCTCTCTCTCTCTCTCTCTCTATCTCTCTACATATATATATATATATTATATATACATGGGTACACTTCACAATGCCGAATTCCCAAAAGATCGAATTTCATGTGGCCGAGACCATATGATCAAAGTTTTGGAATCTTGACATTGTGAATGGAGCTCTACATATAGCGCGGAATGGGAGATTTCCCTTTTCCTCGATATAGTGCTCGATAATGTTTTCTGACTTTGTTTCAAAATATCTTAATGCATAATGCAGTCAATTATACTACTGAATTATCAATTTTTCCAACATTTGTGGCACAGTATAATATCTCACTTTTTTATGTAATCCATTTGTATGTCACAGTACAAGGAATGTCTCCCATATTAGTTATAAGATCCAGTTGTGTATCACTGTATAATGCCCCCCATAGTAGATATGTAATCCATTTGTGTATCACAGTATAATGACTCCCAGTACAGTCTGCCATCATAATGTCATGCCTCCTATATTACTTTTTTAATACAGCTGGTTATTACATTATAATGTATCCCACATTAACTTTGTAATACAGTTGGGAATCTTAGAGTAATGCCTACCATATTAATAATGTAATACAGGCCACTCAGAGGTGTAAACCTTGGCTCTAGATGATTGCCACTCCAGAAGTGGCACCCTAACCCCATGTGCAAAATGGGAAAAGGGGTTGAGGATGGATGGATGGATTTGTGTACCACAGTACAATGTCTCCCATATTAGTTTTGTAATACAGTTATTTTTCGTATATTAATATGCAGTATTGCTAGGTATTGCAGTTTAATGTCTTCTGTATTAACTATTTGTTACGGTCGGGAATATAATATAATGATCATCATATTAGTTATGCAATATAGTTTAGTGTCACAGTATACTACTTCTAATATTAGATATGCAATATGGTCATTTCACATTACCACAAAGCAGATGACACTGATAAGTCAGTCCATTGACTAGAGTGGGCACTAAGTCTTTAGAGGGTTTAAGATAGTCTCACTAACTTAGGTTCATAGGTCCATAGGTGTGTACTAGCCTAATGGCCCTGGAGCCTTTACAAGCCTAGCCCATAGAAGTGCCCTGGCATCGTGCCACCCGACGTTAGTTCCCAGTGCCTCTATCAGGTAGAGCAACTAGAGTGATCCCCAGTGTGAATTTTCTATTTCCCATCCACTCATCAAGGTTTCTCTTGAAGAAGGCTGTGAAGTGCTCCGCTTGACATGTATGGGAAGTCTATTCCAGAACATGGGCAGTCTCTGGGTGAGGAACCTGTCCCTCCAGCATGTTCTGTTGATTGTGGTAATGAGGTTGAGGTCTCTGGAGCATGTGGTGCAGAGGGATTGGGATTTATTTAGATGTAGCATTTCTAACAGAGTTGGGACAGACATGGCTTTGTAAGTCAAACAGAGATCGTCTCTTAGTAGATGATATAAGACAGAGAATAGCTGGAGCTTTTTGAGTCTGTCCATGTAGGACATGTGTTTAAGGCCTAGGGTCCTCTTTGTGAGGTACTTTTGTGGCCTTTCCAGCTGTTGCATATGTCTAGTGAGGTACATGCCAAATGGGGCATTATATTCGATGATTGGCCTAATGAGGGAAGAGTAGAGAGAGATGATGACCTCATTCTTCCTGGATGCAAAACATACACCACATAGAAGGACTTTTTGACCACAGTGGCAATGTGGTGGTCGAAGGAGAGGTTGCTGTCAACCTGTGTCCCCAGATCTCTTATAACGCCTTCACTGTTTAGTGGGCTCCCATCAATGTGGCATTTAGTGGGAACTGAGTTTTTGCCAAAGGGGATGACAATGGATTTTTTTGGCATTAAGCTTAAGGCCATGGTTTTGACCCCAGTCTTTGGTCTCAGTGAGGCCTTTCTGTAGGATGCCTACATCACTTGGGGAGTTAATAATGGCTTCCAGCTTGCAGTCATCTGCAAATTTGGTCAGCTAGAGTCCCTCCATGTTGGCCTGGACTTCTGAGAAGTAGATGCCAAACAGGAGAGGACCCAGGACAAATCCCCGTGGGACTCCACTCATAACTGGTCGGTAGTCTGACTTGGAGTCAGCAACTTTCACACTGTGGGTTCTATCTGTGAGCCAATTTGCAAGCCACCTAGTGGTATAGGGGTTGATGCCTAGTTTGGTGAGTGTATCAATAATTCCTGAGTGGGGAATGGTATCAATGGCCTTGGCCAGATCGAGGTAGGCTGTATGAACTGCCTTGCCCTCATCCACAGCTCTGATGACTGACTTGAAGAAGTCAACCAGGTGGAGCAGGCATGATCTACCTTTCACTAAACCAAATTGCCTGGGATCTAGAGTTTGGAGATTCCCTATATCCTTGTTAATTATGTCCATGATGATGCGCTCCATAGCATTACATATCAGACTCGTCAGGCTAATGGGGCAATAATTCCCAGGGTCTGTAGTCGCTCCCCCTTTATGAAGAGGGATGACTTCAGCAGTGCGTCATTTGGTAGGGACAAAGCCTGAGGTGAGGCTGTGATTGAACAGAGCACAGAGATGTGGTGCCAGTTCACTTTGTAGTTCATGTGGAACACATCCAGGGATATTGTTGGGTTCCATGGAAGCTGTATTCTTGGTCTTGGACAATGCAGCTTTAACCTGTACTGCAGTAATTCTGGGTGCCTAGCATTCCTCCGGTATTGTGATTCATCCTTTTGGGGGGGGGGGTAAAGTTGGCACTGAATCTTATTATGGCAATATTTGTTGGTTCAGTATAGAAGGTACCATTGTGCAGTAACTCAGAGTGAACCTGGGTATTGCCGTGGAGATTCTTGATATAACTATAGAAGGCTTTGTGGTTGTTTGTAGTGTCTGCCACAATTCTGCCTTCATAGCTGGCTTTAAAAGTTTTGATGAGGGATCTCAACTTTTTGTTGAGGCTAATAAGGGAGTTTTTCCAGTCTTGGGACTTCACCTTTTTTTGCAACAGTTTCTTCCTTCTGTTGTAGAGTTTATTAATGGTAGGGGACCACCAGATTGGCTTCCTGTTTTTTTGAGGAGAGCATCTTGGTTCTGTTAGGTATGGCTAGTTCCCTGCATTTATGTACGTGTTTGTACAGTACATTGGTGTATGATTTGGCAGTCTTGCATCTACTTTCCTTTGACATGGATGCCGTGAAGTTAGCCGCCTCTGTTTTTAGGAGCCCAAAGTCAGTTTTGAAGACATTTTTCATGGTGGCTACCTTTGTGACGGGTGTGGGTGAGATGTGGATTTCCATGGTGATTAGTTTGTGGTCAGATCTAACCAGGGAGGAATTGACTATTGCTGTAGAGCAATGGTTGCCAATGTTAGTAATAACCAGTTTAAGGATGTTGCTTCTTCTAGTGGGGGCAAGAATGAGCTAGCCAGGGCATTGGAATTGATGAATTCTAGAAAGTGTTGGGCCAGAGTATTGTTGCATGAGTAGTTTTCTCAGTTGATGGAGGGATAGTTGATGTCACCTAGTATGAGAGTGTTGTGTTGGACCCTAATAGTATCCAGGGTGCTTAGGAACATGGATTGAGAGTCTTGGGACATGGTTGGGGACCTATAGCAGGCTATGACCTGAATCGCCTTCTTACCCAATGTTAGTTGAAAACAAAGTAATTGAAGACAATATGAAACTCAGTAGTAGAATAAAAAGTGGGGTAAAACTATATCAAATATGGCTAAATTTATCCATATTTGTGGAATAATTTACAGTTTTCACTTGTGTTTAAAATCTTTTCACTGAACCAAACTGATATTTTTGCAATACCTACTTTAGAGTAATCAAGTTTTATATTGATTGTTTTAAGCAAAAACAAGTTCAAAGTCTTTTTAAATGTCTGTATTAGGAAACATATGCATTTGTATTAAGAAGCTTTCATTATAAATTTTCAACAATACAGGGTTTGCCAGTAATGCTATCATAACCAGCCAGTGCTATAAAGAAACTATTTGTAATAAAATGTTTCTGAATTCCACAATGTGCCATAACATTATAACCCTGATTAGTTGCATTTAGACAGAGTGAGTGATTTTTAACATCAGTTTCTTTTGTATACTGGTATCTGCTGCCTGAGACTAAGTGTATGTGGCTTCTGACAGCACACCTTCTGCTATGGTTCTGATATGATATCAGTGAAGACACTTGTAAAGTAAAACTTGATAGATAAAAACAATATTAAAACATACATGCAGAAACTTGTGGCCATACCTTGCATTCTAGTCTTCATGTATGTGCCACACATCCCCATAAATAGGGCATAAAAAATAGGGGAGGGCAGAGCTAAAATGGCTGGCAACATCTACAGTAAAGAGCTCTGCAGTGAAAACTACTAAACTAGGAAAATTTAAGATTTGATAAACATATATTATTGGATTTTCTTTTTAACTACTCAACAATAGAACCCTTATAACATTTTTAGTGAATTTTCCTGCCAGATTATACTTCAAGAATTTAACTACTGGATCTGTGAAAATGAGTTAAAAATTTTAATTTGGATGCTTCTTTAAGGAGAGATCTTTAGCAAGTTATGGTCTGTCTAGAGTACCTATTGATAAAGATATACACCTTCTGGAAGAAACATAAATGTCTACAAGAAAGCAGTTTAAGACAGACTAAACATCTTAAGGACATAATGCAGAAACAGAACCTTAAAATACAAGATATTGAAACTGCATTAACAGATGTAGATGGGAGACAGAGAGAAAATGAAAATCATTCTGAATTCCTACTGTAACAAATTAATTGGTTAATCAACAAAAAAAAAGACTTGGAAAACTATAAAGAAGTTATAACTTAAGAATGTCTGGTGTGGCCAAAAACAAATATGGTGAAGATGAGATTTGGTTTTCCTACCACCTGGATCTTAAATTCTCAGATTTTCAGAAAAGCCACTGTTATGAAATTGAGAGGGATCATCATTGCTTAGGTGAAAGCCACCAACATTAAACTCTCTGACTACATTGAGATCTATTATTATAAAATGAATGCCTTTCCTGGCCAAAAAATCATTTTAAAAGCAGCCTAGTTTAAAGCTCCAGGTCTGATAGTGGCTATGCAACATGGAAATTAAAAAAGAGACAGAAATATTGGCATCTAATAAATGTATGAAAATAGAACAATATCAAATCACAAACCTTATTTCCAGCTAAATTTAAACATTTCTCCAGTCTGGAATTAGAATTTTCAGCACCTTAGATGATATCACAGTTTATGTTAAGAACAACAACATTGAAGCTTGCTTTAAAGATATGGACTGGTCTGTTACATCCCCCAAATGATATCCTGAGAAATCTGAATGGAATGATACTACCAACAAAAATATGAAAACTGCAGAACTTTCTTCACTTACTAGTAAATATAAAAAAAACACAAAAAAGACATGTATTATTTTCTTTTTACTAATACAGGAAGAAATGAATACTATCAAAAATGATCACTAGAGTGTCATATTCATTTTCAGTAATTGTATTTTAAGTATCTTACTTTTGGATTAACAATGATGAAATATATTAACAGTAATTATTTTTTCATGCAAAATTATTTTCTTATTTCACAACTCAAAAATAACTGTTTGACTACAAAGGAAAGAGTTCCATTATTTTTAATACTCTCATAATGGTACTGTTATTTAATCTAAAAGTAGAATGTTTTCTTTAAGGAAAAGAATATTATATGTGCTGATTTTATTTTGCTGATGTTCATGAATTGATAAGTTTTCCCAGTGGTTTATTGATTGCCAGATTTAAAGTACGAAGCTTTCTTATTTATGTGTTTTATATATGTGTTATAATATTTGCTGTTCACACAATGTATTAATTTATTACCTCTGGTTTCAGTGGAAAAGACAACAGCTAACTGCTATCTCCAAGGTCCCAATCAGCACTTTATTATTTATTTGGCTCTTGTACTTTGCATACTGCCTTGCTGGTAGAATATCCTATTCAAATTCAATATAATATAATTCTGTGCACTGATAAAATATATTAATCAGCTTACCCTTCTAGAACTTCTTTAATAAGTCCAAGTCGTCCATTATCTTACTTAGTAAATTGTCTAGCTCTATAATCATGTAGTAATGAAGTGTTTACTTTAAAGACACATGATACTACATTTAAACCATATACTTATTAAAAAGACTAAGGGGGATATAATGCTTCAATTTTCATTCATTCTAAAATCCGAGGATTACTGATTGGTGATCTCTATAATTGCTAGGCTCCTCAAATTCCAGTTATATGTGTACATGCTTGGATTTTGCTTAATTGACTGAGCCACTGTTTTCATTAACTACCACTGCTGAGGGAATTATAGTGCTGCTCTGCCCAAATGGATTGGTCCCTGGTCTTTATCTAAGTCATGGTGGTGAGGTGTGTACTTTTTTCATAATTTAGAAATCTGTCTTAGCATGTCACACTTGTGGTTGGTCTCTCTGGCTACTCAGAAGGAGTGGTGGTCTTTTTGTCTAATGAGAGTTGCTTTAGGTTCTGAAGATCTTCAATTTAATGGAGATGATATTTTGTCATTAGAAATGAGTTCGGATCAAGGGATGTAGAAGAAGTAGAGGGCTTGCAATTTCTCAGGAACTTGATGTGATTAATGGATTTGAATTTTCAATACTCTGTCTCCTACTGGTTATGGAGAGGTGATCTATGCCCCCCATACAATGCATCCTTGGATCTAGTTTTGATGGACTTTTTGCACATCTGAAGCACTAGATCCTAGGATTTAAAATTTACTTATGGCATAAGACTTGTTAGTGAGACAGTTATGGGGATTCTCCGTGTATCCATCCATGTCAATCAGAGTCCACCCCTAACCCTGTTTAAGCATAACCTAAACAATGGATGGGAAATTGGAAATTCCCACTGCTTCTGACCTCCATGTCTCTGATAGACAGAAGCAGACAGTAGATGCCTAAGCTAAAATAACCTCTAGGCACTTACTAACTAAAATACCCCATCTTAAACACCCATGATACATAGGGACACAATTGGGTTGGATTGCATGGCTAGGCTTATAAAGACTGTGGTGGTCATTACCCTACTATGAACCTAGGAATTCACTTATGTACTTAACCACTAGTCTGGCAATGCACCATTTTTCATGTGAAGTCTTAATAGATGGGTGGAGACCTGGTAGTTCCCTTTTCACAGGCTAGCAAATCTAGAAGGTTAATGGGCATACTACATGATTGGTAGGAGGTGGTTGTACTTATGGCAGACTTTTATTGGTTTATGTGCCATCTCTTGATCCCAGTCCTCTGATTTTATTGGTTTATGTGCCATCTCTTGATCCCAGCCCTCTGAATGCATTCAGACTATTTAATTCTGTGTGGTTGGCTCCATTGGTCTGTTTTCTCAGATGTGCAGTGTTCAAGGAGCATTCTGATTCTTTCATAGTAGTTATTTTTATAAGTTATAAGTTTCTGCTTTTCTAACTTCTAAATGCAATATGATAATAATAGTAGTGATATCTTTGTTTTATATACAATACAAATGGAAATATGGAATCAGATGACAACATTTTTATCCTGTTATAGGTTAGGGAACGGTAGATGTGATCAGTTCTTGATCTTATACAAATGCAACTGTTGCTTCTTTAAGGGATTTGAGGATGACTACCAGTGATTATGAAAGTACTGTAAATTATCAGTTAAAATAATTTGTCCAACTTCCTATTCCATCCCTAGTTCAATATGTTTTGTCTAAGACGTTGATGCATCTGCCTATAAGCAACAGATTGGTGCCAGGTTGTTATCTGCTTTTATAACTTACATGATAATAGTGATAACAGCTTTCAGGATAGAAGCTTATATGAAGGGCTCGCTTTGCCACAATATAACATAATACAGGGATGCGGATACTACTACTAACTAAATTTAGTTAATTTCTTCATAATGCTATATATTATATCAGGACACAACTCTATTCATAGAGCAGTTGCAAGAAAAATCTTAACAGATTCAGTATTCATGTTTTATGCATAACATGAAATCAGAATACATAAATACAATGCTGTATAAAAAATATTTTTAACTATGTCTATGCATGAGAAAGTGAAAGTGGAAGTAAATACAAGCATCAAGATTACAAAATAAATCCAACATAAAAAAAAAAAAAAAAAACACTTTTTCAACATTTCTGCAATGTATTATATATTTTTGCTGACATTGTTTTTCTTTAATATTATTTGATCACTATGAGACATCTGAGAATATCTCAGTTTTATCAATGTTTTATTTAAGTACTTGTTTCATAATCATATTTTAAACTTTCAGGAATCAATGTCAGTAAGAGTATTTTCTTTCTTTTTTTTTTTTTTTTTTGTTTTGTTTGGTTTTTATAACTTACTAAATAAAGTGTGTTAAACTGGAGTGGCCTTAGGTCAACTGGTGCCCTAGGCAAAATCCATGGCGCCCCCACCACACCACCAGATGCCCCCATCCTGATCTACCTAAACCAAATAAATACTGGAAAAGTGCACCTACTAGAGTGGTGCCCTAGGCAGCCGCCTAGTTGGCCTATGCCTAAGGCTGGCTATGGTGTTAAACTTTATTTCACTCAGTATTTTTCTAATAAATTTATAGATGACTGACTAGTTAGATTGTATATTAAATTCTTTATTCTCATATGAAGTCTTGTTTGCTAATTGAATATTACATGATAGAGGTTAATTACCACTACAGGGCTCTTATCCCTTATTTTTTTCTCTAAATAATTCATAATACTGGCATTAAAAAAACCTTTTTATTAAATTAATTGGAATTATGTAACTGCGTTTCTTGAAGTTTTTGAATTTCAAAAACATGTTTTATCTCATTGATAAGACTGATATACAAAGATAAATAAGCTTATGTTATGTTAGTGGCATTTACATCTGAGGCAATAGATGTAAGAAAGGTACAAAACAAAACTTTTCAACTACACCTCTTCCATTTGCTTTGGTTGTTGAAATACTAGCAATCTGTATGCAATCCAGTAATAAAATCTAAGGAATAAATATTAAAAATAACTATGCATCTAAATTATTGCTTTTTGTAGATGGTATAACAATAATTTGAAAAGCTCCCTAAATAAAATATTATCTTCTTTACAAGACTTTTAAACAATCTGAAGTCTAGCATTTAATAATAATGAATTGAAAGTTCTAATACATAAGAGTTAATGCAACATTTCCTTTTGACTTTAACTGCATACAAAAATCACAATAATTATTTGATTTAGGGATAAATATAAATAAAACAATTGTGAAAATTGTACCTAAAAATTCAATTTTCAAATTATTTGACTTTTGGAAGAGTTTTATTTCTTTTGAAGATAAACTCCAATTAATAAAAATGGTTATTCTTCCTGAAATGTTACTGCGGTGGTGCTGCGGTAGCGTTGTCGCCTCATAGCAAGACGTTGTCCCGTTCGATTCTCAGCTAGAGCGTCTTCTGTGTGGAGGCATACGTGAATGGGGCGTGCCTTCATTGAAGGTTGTGCATCAGGGCTGGTAACCCGGTATGTAAAAATCCACTACCAATCATTAGCGGACCGGAGTTCCGCTGTGGTGACCCCTAACTGGGAAAAGCCGAAAGACACAAACAAATTCTTCCTGAAATGTTGCATGTAATTCAGACAAGTATCTTATTCCCAATAGGACACATATCCAATTATTTAACAGAAAAAATGTGAAACGTATGGCATCCAAATGACAGTGTATGACCACCATATAAGATACATATGCTAAAATGGTCCTTTTTAAAGTTATAGTGACTTGGACAGATAATTTTTACATTTTAAATTAGAAAATATTTCATATTAAACTTTTTAATTTTAAGAAAGTTAAGCAATCAAATACATATTTAGAACTAAATAATAACTATATGTGGTTAATTCCGAATAATTAACTTCAGTACAACATATGTACACCAAGAGAATCTAGATGTGTTAATATTATATTGAAACACTTCAAACTTACTATCATAGGGCATATGGTTTTGAGCTTTTGTTTCAATTTATTAAAATATTTTCCCCTAAAGAATATTCAGTGGAAAGAAAAACATTTATTTGGTTTGTATAATTGTTTTAACGAGGTAACATTAAGACATACCAAAGGAATACTTTCAGGATTCAAATCTAGAATCATTGGAGTGGCTTTTATTACTCGAAATTGTTGTAAGTCATGCACAAAAAAGTTTTATAAAACACTATAACTTCAAAATAAAAAGTCCCTAAACTAATATGGTATAATCTATAAAGGTATGGTCCCACTTCAATCCTTTCTGATCTTTATAGCATAATTATTTCTTTTAAAGCTAATTTAAAAGATGTATTCTGTAACTGAATTCTATTAGAAGAAAAAATATTACAGAAGGAGGGAAGACTGTCTTATTACATTATATTAAGGTACTATTTCAGTATTGGCAAAATTTTCCTAGAGACTGTTTGCATAGAGCCTTTATTGCCCCAGATACAATGGCTAAAATAAGCAAAAATCTCCAAGTTGAATGCTGGAGCTGAAAGCAGGGATGAGAGTAGACTGGTTTCATATAATATATAATTGTTCACTACCAAAGGAATATTGGGAGGAAATTATTTACTTTCTTAACAATTGTGCTTAGACACGGTAAGTCAAGATAGGCTTGCTTTCTTTTTTACCTGTGATGATTTTAGCTTGAAAAAGGAAGATTATTATTTTGTTGTCAACTAGTTTAGCATTGACAAGGAACATTATCACCAAAAATTGGAGGGAAAATTCAACTCCAAAATGTAATGAATTCCTCATTTTTCTTCAATAAGTAATTGATAAATAAATCATCAAGTGAAGCATAGCACCTTCAATATCTGCTCCTATTAATCCCTGGACTAAAGTATTAAAATTGACAGATTTATGAAATCAAGATTCTCATTAACTTTCTTTATATGGCATTTGTTTTGTAAATGTTATTCATCTGGTTATTGACCTGCATTGTAAATATTGTATATATTTTTATGTATTGAGTTTCTTACTAAGAAATATGTTTAAAACATTTTTTATTGTCTTGTAAGAATTGGAAGAATAATAAAATTTGTTAATAAAAAAATATGCTGGGCATAAAATGACATGTAGCAACCCACACCATGAAGCCTTCCTTCCAATTCCAATTCCAGCAAATGACAGTTACCTCAAGACATTTCAGAGAGAAGTACAGGATAAGAAGGGATGACGCAGGGGGTACCAAGCCCAAAAATATTTGAATAAAAACACCTGATACTGAATGCTGTCAAGACATTGATGAAAATAACTTGTTAGCTGAACAGGCTCTAAAGAATCAGATTGAAGGATGCATTCAAATCATGAGGGATAGCGTATGGACTGCTGGATTAACTCTATAGTTGACACATCTCCAAGTTACCATGAAATCATAAATGATCGGTTGTCTCAAGAAATAAGCTCATAAAGTCTCCTGCAATTTAATGACTAGTTCTTCTGAAAAAGGATACTGTGTGCAATTAACCCTAGCAATCATATTTTATATGTTTTACTGCATGGTGAGGATAGTACAAATGTGTTTGGAAGTGTTTACTTTCTTTTTTGCTTGTGATAATTTCTGACTCTGTCCTTTTATGTTAGTAAGTCTCTAGAAACAAATCAGGAGTGCAGAGCTTGCCCCATAAAATACCAACATCAATAAATAAGAGTACACAAACTCAAACTGAAGTTGAACATTTCATTTTTGTAAGAGTAGAGATTCACCTCCTGCACCTCGCAGCTTCGAGAATGAACTATCATGACCCTACTCTTAAAAATATACTACCTCTGAGGTCATGAAAATGTGAAGATTAGGGAAAGCCCATTGCAGCACTACGTAACAAACATCAATGCAGTTTGATTACTTTTGTATAAATGTAAGTTTGCCTTCAATAAAGGTGTTTGAAAAAAGGTCACTATACTATGAAACTAACAACACAGAAAAGTGCTGACACAGTCGCATTCTCATGAATGTCAATGTAGTAACTGTTAACAAAGCACATGGGAAAACTAGTTTTGTGCATGTACAGTGTCAGACATTTTTATCATGTAGAAAACATGTAAGTCAGAGAAGTTAAGTGTTTCTTTGATGCACACTATGCATAAAAATACATTGACTGCAATGCCATTACACCATATAGTAAAGAGATATTTCATTATTTCTCCATCAAAATTTCTGGAATTAAGAATGACTGATCCATGTGATCAAATTCTGCTGATATGGGGGTGGGTGAGAAAAGGACATGTATCTGTTATCACCAGACTGAATTTGAGAGGTACAACTACCCACTTGCAGCTGCTTAATGTGTTTACCAACTCAGTCCTTCTCTCATCTTCCCTGCCATTTCTTTGTAGTTGCTTTTGCTTTGGTGGAGCACTACAGGACCGTTTTTCCCAATAACTGCATGACTGTCTTGTCCCTGCATTAACGATACCCAAGTATAAGACAGATTAACACTGAACTATATGCTATTTAAGTATTGTTCATCTTCTCGAGGAGTACAGAAAGTAGACTGTACACTACCTTTGTTGACAATAAGTGCTGCCAGGGAGCACAAGTTCTCTTTACATCCAAAATCATGAAAATGTCTGAAATGGTACCATGTGTTTCCTATTATGTTATAATGGGGGGTCTTATGTGTTATAATGGGGGTTATTCTTAACTAATGGCCTGTGATCTTCAATTCTTACCTCATTCATGCTTCCTGTTCATTATAATCCAGTCACCTTATAATAAAATGCCATGGCAAATTTTCAATCTTACTGCTATGGTTTATTCTGCATACATGCTTTATTATAGGTGCGTCAGTGGTTTTCAGTAGAAATTCCAGTTCCTTCTTGGCAAAATTCATAGCATTCAGGCCTTCAATGCATTTGTGTAATCAATAACATGATAATTGCTGTGCCCAGCCTGATTTTCTGAGTCATCAATTTTCAGTTATTGTTTTTCTCTAACTGCCTGATGTTCTGCTTGTTTATTCTAATGCTTTGTGGAGGTTATTTATAAATCTGCAAGGTCTGCTTTCTGTTGTGCAAGTAACCCCCTCAGTCGTGTTGAGCTTTGCTTAGTGAGAGGAACAAATACCTTTAATCTGATTAACATTTACAACAGTAAACTTGAATAGTTCAGTTATTGAGTCAAGTGCTAATTTAATTACTTTCATCTCCTCTAAAAATTCATTGCTGTCAGGCACCGTACTGCCTAAACTTCACAGCTATACAAGAAGGACTATCTGTGCTATTAAAAGTTGTCACCAATTAATATTGTTGAAAGGCATGCTTCACTGAAGGATTTAGATCCCTTTGTCTGAGGAACACATTCTCAAACCAAAACTTGAGACAATATATTGTTTGCAGTTTAAGGGGGGAGAAAATGGACACTCAGAGTATGTCACTTGATCAAACGACTACTTCCATGTGTGTTCCCTTGCATTTCCATCACTCCATTTTTGCCATGGTTGTTTAATGCTGGTCTGCCACCCCTTCTCTGTCCTTGATCACTCCACCAGTTTTGTTTTCAGCCTTTCAAGGGCTAGATTCAGCTTTCCATTTCCTGTCTAATACTGCATATACATATTTTGAACAGGAATGGTCCTAACACAAAGGTCTGTTACATTTATGATTATGAAAGACTTGCTGGATATCACTGCTCTATCACTGCTCACTGTTTCTTGTCCATCAGCCAACTGCTCATTTGCGTTAACAATGTAGGTCTCACAGCCAAGCTTTTCATCCTTTGTGTATAGCCTAAGTTCACATATATCAAATTCAATGGATTTAATTTTTCCACCTCATTTGTGATCCTTCTAAGAATTATATCACATTAGAATAGTCAGGCTGTATGAGAAATATATCAATTTATGTGAAGGAAACTGATCTATGTATATATGTTGCTTTGCCAGTGAATATTAGCTTTGGACAAACTATACTACACCATATGGAAATTTATTTGAAATATAGTTATCCAGCCACATTTCAACTAAGAGTAAAAAAAAAAATAAGAAAAAAGTATGCAGACTTCAAAGTCCACTAAGTCCACTAAGCCACACATTGCATGCAGAAGACACTAACATAGTCTGGCTGTATGCCATATGAATCCTCATTACTCAGTTCTCTGCTGCACTTCCAATATTCTAAGTGCAGCCCTCAAAAGGTCTTATATACAACATTAGTTATATCCCTTTATAGCTGCCGTACTCTAAGGTGCAGACAGTTCTTAAAACATAAAACGTGTATCCTCCACCCCTCCCCTTGCACACCTCCTATACATCTACCCTTGAGTGTTTCTGTACACCCAACTTGCCAAAAGTAATTGCAAGTCAGCTGAAGTGTTCTATTGGCTGGGTGTGCTCTCTTCTATGTCAAATACTTATAAAGTGTATGGGATACAGCAACTTTGTTAGTGATGCATGCGTGCAGGAAGTTCCAGTAGTAAGTGTCAGAAGCATACAATATATATGACAAAGAGGAATGGGGATATTGTTTTCTAAAATTTGAAAGCCATTTCCTACATTTGTGCAAGTAGGAAGGAGTTTATTATATTAGATTGGCGAGGTGTACCTTATGGATTCTTTCTTTTAATATTTGGCAAAATTAGAGAGCAAAAAAAAAACTACCCCAGTTGTGCAGCAGAAATATTTTCATTAGCCTCAGAAAGGATTTGGGACTAACTGACCTTTAGTTCTTCTGTCTTTCTTAAACCTACTTTTGCAGTCACACTAGGTTAGTCACAATCCATCCAGTCCTCTGATGCCACTCTTAAGGTAAGGAAATGACCATATAAGTATATCAATGCCTGTCTATTTTATTTCTAATAACTAATGTTACTACGCAGGGCAGAATCGTGTCTTTCCCCTTTGCTTCATCACTGAAAAGCAATATCAGATTCTTTTTAAATTGTTTTCCATTGTTTACATTATGTTAAGGCTTTGCCTACACATTCTTTTTGAAGGCAGAAATAGCATATTAATACTCTACCCAATCTTTTGACTTTTTCATATGACTACTGAACAGATTCAAATCACTCAGGCTTTTGTGGAACCCTTCAATGTTTGCCAGTCCAGCTTAAACATATTTTGCTTATCTGCTGGCTCACACCATTCATACTGTTTTGCAAAATCTGACCTGGCCTTCTATATAACTTCAGAGGCATTTTCCCTTATCCCTTCCTTAGACCTCCTGCTTCATATGTATTGATCCTTCATTCTCTTATAGGCACATTTCATTTGCTTTATTGTCCACTTTTCTTTGTCTTTCTGACTTGTCATTTGCTTCACCCATTAACATAAACCCTTCAAATAGGTTCATAGGTTCATACTAGGCTATGTGCCCTAGGGCATTTATAAGCCTAGCCAGAGTGTGTTTGGCTTTCGCCACCCATTTTAAATTAATTTTGCTATGCCCTTTTTCGAGGTTAGTATACTGTGCCTCTGTCTAACAGTGACACAGAAGTGATACCCGGGGTAAACCTACGATCTCCCATCCACTCATTAAGATTCCTCTTGAAGAGAGTCAATGAGGGACTCTGCCTAACCTGGACTGGGATTTTATTCCAGAGTGAAGGGAGCCTCTGGGTTATGAATCTGTCCCTCCAGCATGTCCTATTTATTTCAGTGCTGAGGTTCAAGTCTCTCGAGCGCGTAGCTCGATGGGATTTGGATTTTCTGAGGTGCAGCATGTCCATTAATTCCGGGTTGGACATGGCTTTATAGGTCAGTGACAGATTGCCTCTGAGCAGGTGGTATGCCACTGAGTAGAGCTGGAGTTTCTTTAACCGGGCAGCATATGGCATCTGTTTGAGCCCTTTGATCCTCTTGGTGAGGTACTTTTGGGGTCTTTCCAGTTGCTGCAGGTGTCTGGTAAGGTACATCCCAAAAGGGGCATTGTACTCAATTATGGGCCTGATGAGGGATGAGTAAAGAGGCACGATGACTTCCCCTGATCTAGATGTGATTCCCTTCATGATTAGGTGGGCTATATAAAATGTTTTTTCTAACCACTTTGGCCACGTGGTTGTCAAATGAGAGATTGCTATCAACTTGGGTCCCGAGGTCCCTAATTACTTCTTCTGTACTTAATGAATTACCACCTATGTGGTAATTTGTGGGCACTTTGTTTTTGCCAAAGGGGATGACTATACACTTTTTGGTGTTTAGCTTGAGGCCATGGCTCTGGCACCACCTGCCTGTTTCTATGAGGCCCTTTTGGAGGATGCTTGTTTTGGCTGGAGAGTCAATTATGGCACCCAGTTTGCAGTCATCTGCGAATGTCGTCAGCCACAGTCCTTCCGTGATGGCCTGTACCTCCGAGAAATATATACCGAACAAGAGAGGTCCCAGGACTGAGCCTTGTGGGACGCCACTTGTAACTGGTTTGGAGTCTGACATGGCTCCAGCAATTCTAACCATGTGGGTTCTGTCCTTGAGCCAGTTTGCAACCCATCTAGTGACATAGGGGTTTATATTTAAGCTGGTGAGCTTATCTATAATGCCCAAGTGGGGTATTGTATCCAAGGCTTTTGCGAGGTCCAGGTAGGCTGTGTGGACCACCTTCCCCTCGTCAATGGCCTTGGTGACTGTTTCAAAGAAATCGACCAGGTTTAAGAGGCAGGATCTGCCCTTAACAAAGCCGAACTGTGTAGGATCCAGTGTCTGTAGGTCCCCAATATCTTTATTTATGAGGTCCATGATGATCCTTTCCATAGCTTTGCAGACCAAGCTAGTCAGGCTTATGGGGCGATAGTTTCCAGGATCCGTTGAGGCACCACCTTTGTGGAGAGGGACCACTGTTGCTGTACGCCACTCTTTGGGTACATATCCTGTAGTAAGGCTGAGATTGAACAGTAGTTTTATGTTTGGGTTTAGCTCTTCTTGGAGTTCATGTAGGATGCAGCCTGGGACACCGTCTGGTCCCATTGATGCTGTGTTTTTGCTTTGGAGAGGCAGCTGTTACCTGAGCATCTGAGATGTCAGGGGGGCAGCACTCTGCTGGGATAGGTATTTGCCCTTTTGGTGGGGGGGGAGTTTGCGCTGAACCTGTCAGCTAGGATGTTGGCAATGTCTGTGGGTTCGGTGTATTTTTTGTCATTTTGGACTAATTCTGAGCATATCTGGGAATTCCCACCCAGGTTCCTAACATAACTAAAGAAAGCCTTGTGATTATCCTTAGTGTCCTGTGCAATTTTTCTCTCAAAGCTGGCCTTAGACGATTTTATGAGTGCCCATAGTTTTTGCTAATACTGATCAGAGATGCCTTCCCTTTTTGGGATTTTGCTCTATCATGTAGTAGCTTCCTCCTTCTATTGTATAGTTTGTTTATGGCTGGGGTCCACCAGACAGGATGTCTGCCTTTGGAGGATTGGGTCTTGGTTTTATTTGGGATTGCATGATCCATGCATTCCTGAAGGTGTTCATAGAATGCGTTTATAAAGGACTCTGCGGTCTGGGCCGTATTTTCCACAGGCCCGGGGGCTTTGAAGGATTCCACCTAGGTTTTGAGGAGTGTGAAATTTGCTTTAGAGAAGTTTTTCACTGTGGTTTTCTGGGCAGGGGGTGGAGTTGGGATGTGAATATCCAGTGAGATTAGTTTATGGTCTGATCTTACCAGTGAGGGATACACTTCTGGTCTGGAGCATAGAGTCCCCATGTTGGTGATGATCAGGTCCAGTATGTTTTCCCCTCTTGTGGGAGTGGTAACAAGTTGTTCCATAGCATTTGAGTTTATAAATTCTAGGAACCTTTTGCTAGGGTGTTGGAGCTAGAGTAATGCTCCCAGTCTATGTTTTGGGAGTTGAAGTCACCCAATATAATCGTGTTTGGAGAGACCTTCATATTTTCCAGTGTTCTCAGGAAGGCCGAGTGGGGTTCCTGGGTTTGGGAGGGTGGTCTGTAGCAGGCTATAAACTGGAAGGCATTTTTACCCACTGTTAGTTGCACAAGGATAGTCTCTGATGCTTCGTGCTGTGCCACCAACCTGGAGGTGTGGGTGTCTTTGACGAATATTGATACTCCCCCTCCTTTTGTGGTTCGGTCCAAGTTTTGGGGCCGAAAAGCATGGTATGAGGTATAACCTGGTAGTGCTGGGATGCTCTTTGGAGCCTTGAACCAGGTTTCTGTTACTGCACAGATATCAATGTTCTCCATGCTAAGGAGAGTTTTGAGTGCGTGCATCTTGAGGTTTAGACTTCTGGCGTTGAGTAGCATTACTCTTAGTTTCTTATCCCTTGTGATACCTATGGAGGTGGGTTTGTCTTTTGAGCCTTGCCTAAAAAAGGCACTATGGGGGTATCAAGAGCCTTTGCCAATATCCGAAAGCCCAGGGGTGGCAGATACAAGCCGTCCCTAGTGAAGCATCATGGCTTGTCGAGCATGTCATCCCAGGCTAACAGGCATTGGATCCCCTTTGAATGACATCAATACTTAAGCCAATTGTTGAAATTGATCATCTTGTCTTCATATTGTGGCATCATTCTTGGTGAGGGTAATATGCTACTCAAGGTCAGGGTCATACTGGCCTGGCCTACATGCTCAGAGAGCTCCTCTATGTCTCTTTTCATGTAGTCCAGGGAGGTACGTCTCAGGTCATTCACACCAGCATGGACAATGACTGAGTCATATTTGTACTTGCCTTGGAGTGACCTGAGTGCTTGTGTTATGTGGCAGATCCTAGGGCCCGGCAGGCAGCTCACCGTGACCTTCTCCTTGTTCAGCCTGGTGAGCGGGACGTCAGTGTGCCTGACGATAGAGTCACCTATTACAAGTGTATCAGGTGTGTTGTTTAGCCTTAAGGGCTGTGACTGTTCAGCACACTGGCTTTGTGAGCTATGTGTTGCACGTGTTTTGTTTTGGGGTAGCGGTTGCTTGGGTGTCTGCTTTGGAGGTCTCTGCTGCTTAGGCAGATTTTTATTTAGAGCCTCCGTGTATGTTTTTGTGTGTTTATGTGTTTGGTTTGCTGTCGTGGTAGGTCTATGTGAGACTGGAATTGTAGTGAGTGTGGTTTCCTTCTCCTCCTGACTGGTTACGCCAGTACTGAGTTGAGAGAGGTTAGCCTCCAGTTTGGCTATATGGTTGCATCTCTCACATGTGTTGGAATTTGTTGGGAGGAGGAGAGGGTTGTCTGTGTACATGAGGGAGTTGTAATATTGCCTCAAGATTCCCAGATTCACCAGCTGGACCGGAGAGGAGATTGACAACTGACCTTTGGACATACTAGAATAGTATTGGGAATTCCTTTATAATTGAAAAAAAGGGCCAATGGGGAACAAGGTACTCAAGAGGAGTTTGTGAGGGTGTAGTGCTTTTAATTTTTTAGTGCTGACTTATATAATTGCTTTAATGAGCAAGTCCCAGGTAACTTAAATGCAATGTGTTACAGGTAACTTAAATGCAAAAACGACAAACAGTAACTTTCTTTCAAGTGAAACAAGGAAATAAGTACAGTAAGCAATGCAGATATCACTAGGGATCCACAGAAGCACTGAAAAGCCATGTTTTAGGTGGAATTAGCGTTTCAGGGAAATAACAAGCAAACAAACAACAAGCATACAAACAAAGCTAGATTCAGCAGGCCTGGATCTAGTCTATGCTACAGCAAACAAGGTGTACCAATTTCAGTAAGAAACAGTTCAAATATGCAGGCACTATAAGCCTTTAACCAGAAATTCCCAGCTTAGAAGGGCAGAGTCCAGCCTCTCCTCCCACAAGAGTGCAGACCACAAACCTTCTTAATGTAAAACAACTGGCCTGAAGCCCAAGTGTTTAAACCAGAACTAATACACTTTTAGAATAACAGACACTAAGTCCTCAATCAGCAGTTCCCAACTTAGAAGGATGTAAGCTACCTGTCCTGCCACCACAGTGCAGGCCACAAACCTTCCTAATGTAAAACAACTGGTCTGAAGCCCAAGTGCTTAATCCAAAAGACTTAGAATGATAGCTACACTTTAATCAAGTTACTACCAAGCAGTAATAAATACAATTGAATACTTTAAAGAATGCCTGGATTAGTGCTCAAGTTATACAAACAAAGCTAGATTCAGCAGTTCAAATATGCAGGCACTATAAGCCTTTAACCAGAAATTCCCAGCTCAGAAGGGCAGAGTCCAGCCTCTCCTCCCACCAGAGTGCAGACCACGAACCCTCTTAGTGTAAAATAACTGGCCTGAAGCCCAAGTGCTTAAACTAGAATTAATACACTTTTAGAATAACAGACACTGAGCCCTCAATCAGCAGTTCCCAACTTAGAAGGATGTAAGCTACCTGTTCTGCCACTACAGTGCAGACCACAAACCTTCTTAATGTAAAACAACTGGTCTGAAGCCCAAGTGCTTAAACTAAAAGGCTTAGAATGAGTTACACCAAGCAGTAATAAATATAATTGAGTACTTTTAAGATGATGCAAAAGCAAAATAAAGTAGGAAGAAACACAAATACAGTAAAAGCAGATACATTTTTTTTTTTTGAATGAGCAAATGAGATGGGCCCAGGAGTTACAGGACAGAAGCAAGTGCAAATGCAGGCCTTCAAATCAGAAAGTTGAGAGAGATGGAAGACCGCCCAAATGGCCAATAACTACAAATTCTGGGCCAGAACCACTGCTTATGTGGTAGACAGGTTACCTAATGCTTACCACTCCCACTGATAAGCTAGAAGGCTTCCCTCCAACACAGAAAGGCTTGGGGGGCTCAGAAGCTTACAAACAGTCCTGGATACAGCAAATCTGTATCTGGAACACTAATTACAGGAAAGGGAGGAAACAGGCTTACAATTTTTGTACCCTTGTTCTTTGCTTTATGTGTACCTCACCTAATATATTCTCATATTTCCACAACTTTTGCTAGAAACCATACTCTCTCACCATTTTATAATGCTCCTTACTCAAATTTCACTTCTATAAAGAGTCATATACCAGCTCTTGTCTGTTGTAGTACCCCCAGTATCAAACATCATACAGTGCATGATCATAATTATCCATTCAGCTCCTAATTACTGATCCTCTATTCCTTTCCTGACTGCTGAGGCCAAAGTACATCACTCATTACTTAACCCACTTTGCTCTCTTACTTTTCCCCCTATAGTTACTAGTACTTCACCATCTCCATGCCCATGTATACCTTTAAAGTTGGTATTATACAGTTTACTGCTGAAAAGTTGAAAGCTTGCTCTTATTGCTGCCACTCCCTTCAGTTTACATTTTTCCTGTCTCTATTTATTAATCTTTAATTATTTTATTTCCTGAATGTAGAGGGTTGTATGATATGGATACCTACTGTCTTTGTCCTGTTTTTTTAACCATCACTTTGTTCTTTTATTTTCCTTCTATGCACTTTGGTCTATCATATACATGCTCCCTAAATTTCTCTCCTGCTGAGCCAATCTTTCCAATAAGTCTTGCATTGTTTATGTCCCAGGAGTGCCATATCCCACTCAGCATATCCCATGGTATATAGTTCCATTTGTCTACAATGTCCATAACTCTGTACAGCTTAATTATATGTAATTGACTCCTCTTATTCCTCCAAGTCATGACACTGCACAACAAAATGGTCCATCAACATTCACCTGTCCCACACTGCTATCCCATGTTTTTCTACTTTCATGTTCTAACATTCACCCTATAAACTAGAACCTTGCCTTTTCCTCTGTATAATTAAAAAAGCCCTTGTATTTGATTATTTCTTAGTCATAATTTATTTTGTCGCCTATTTCCCATTATAATTCAAGAGTAAGCAACCACCTATGTACAGCTCCTGGTTCTCACATGTATGTATACCAGTTTTAATAGTTCAAAGCCTCAATCCCCAAAGTATTCAGTGATTAGCTTTTTAAATCCCAAGATTCATTCCTTCATTTCCCTAAAAGCATAAGACACTGGACTCCCCATCTCTTCATTATGGTTCTGCAATCCCTAGTGTAGCCATTGCTTTGATAATTTGTTCTGATATGTACAGTCATGTATAGATTACATGTCTATTTTATGGCTGCCTTCAGGGTAAATTCAGGTACAATATAAGCTAACACCAAGCTATTTCCATCCTTTCTGCATTGTAAAATGCTTTTAGTTATTGGGTAACTTAGTAGTAACACCTCTTGTATGTAGCCTCTATTTAACTCTTTTGTGCCTCTACCCATAACACTTCTGAGTTGTTTTTTCCCTAGTGCTTATCCCCATCAACTTTGTTCTCTTACTTAGCAAATTCTGTTAAAGTTCAAACTGTTTCCAAACTGAATTTCAAATTATTTCAGCTATATCTACTCCCCTTGCCAATAGCCATACATGCCTCTTAACATTTCAGCCACTAATCTCTCCTGTGCTGCTGTCCTACTCTACACTTTCTCTTCTTGGTGTCATTGTATTATCAATGGACCTGTGAGGTTTAGATTACATTGGAAGAACACTAGGATGGTGAAGAAAGGATGGGCACAAACTGGTGGTTGCATCAAGCTGGAATTTACTGTGTAATTTGAGTATTCAAATATGATGCTCTGACCAGACACTAGAACTGAGGTTAGAAAAAACAACTTTATTTTTGTAACTGATTTGCAAAGCAAAGCTCATTAATCATTATGTCAGAATCCTACATTTTACAATATAGCATATTACATAAATAACTGCCGCTGCCCTTGGCTGGGCAAGAACGTAACAATATGCACTGTATCAGATTGCAGTATTAGATGTATGCATCAGAATCTAAAATACAATAATTACATCACTTCCTTTTTACAAGTTGGACACCATTTAAAAAACAAACATCATTTAAAAATGAACACCATTAAAAGTGAACCTACCCCTAAACTATAAAATACATTTTGAAATGTTACAATGTAAAACCATCATATCAGACTCGTAACACCACCCAGCACATCTAAAATTTCAAAGTGTGATAGGACTGAATAATACAAAGCAGCCATATACAAGTGTATCAGGATGGTCTAAATATATGATAAGAGCGTAATGCATCTCTCATAAAGTCAATTGATTAATAAAACAAAATTTTGCATTTTACAAGTTTGATATGATGGTTTTACATTTTACACAGTTTTATTGTACTTTAGCTTCTGATAAAGCTCCCAGTTCTAGGGACAAAAGCACTTAATCTTGAATGAATTTCAGGATATTGTTCATTATTTTTAAATTAATTTGTTATTGAAGAGTGTTTGTTCCAACATGTGGCTCCATCCGGCATTACTGCTATGCTTTTCTTTAGTTATATTCTTGTATCACCTTACTAATGCTTGCAAACCCTAACTCTTTCCTTGTCCCCCAACTCTGCATGTTATCTTGGAAAAAACTGTAATAGTACCACTACACAAGACACTCTCATTCAGTTTTACACATACATACAAAACACTAAGTCTATCTGTTTTTCCAAAGTTTACCTGAAAACACTTGCACATACACAATCTCACCCCATACCTCTCAACCTCTTAATAAAAGAAATCTGGAAAGCCTAAAATAATGTGGGGACAAAGGCCCAAAAATAGGTGCAAAGCTTAAGTAGTCCTCTTTAAAACATAGAAAGTTGCCAGAACAACAGGATTTGTGTTAGCATGTATTTTATTTCTGAGAGATATGAAGTCTGAAACTCAAATGTATGTCATTATTTAGTGACTTCAATCCGCTGTGAGTGTGATTTACCAGAAAACTACAAATTCTATTAGGAATGAACCAAAACTATTTGATAAAAATATACACAGTTGAGAGCTATGGACCTACCCGAATGTTAAAACTTTCACTATACTAGAAAGTTTTGGCATTAAAATCCCAAACCCATACATGCACGCACACACACACACACACACACACACACACACACACACACACACACACACACACACACACGCACACACACACATAAATTACAAAAAGATTTACAACAAGAATGTGTTTTGTTTAATGAGTAGAAATGCTACAAAATTCATGAAAACTATAAAGTAAGGCTGTATCTATATGTAAAAAAAAGGTCAAAAAGTTACCAATTTGTGCATTTAACAAGCTCAAGCTTAAAAGAAGGCTAAAATAAAGTGCTTGGTTTAAAAATTTCAGCATGAGTGCTGTGTCAAAAGTTTGCTACTAAGGCAAACTTTTTGTTTACCTAAATTAATGGTGATAATTCTTGTTAATAATGATTCTTGTAGGGTGGTGCAGCTGCCCTTGGCTGGGTATAGTGGTTAGCATTGTCACCTCACAGCAAGAAGTTCTTCACTTCAATTCCCAGCTGGGGTGCCTTCTGTGCAGAGTCTGCATGTCCACCCTGCATTTGCTTGGGTTTTCAATGGGTGCTCTGGCTTCCTCCCACATTCCAAAGACATGCAGTATGCGGTTTGGACACTCTAAAGTGGACTTGGTGTGAGTGTGTAAAATCAAATGTGTGTAGTGCACCCTCCAAGGAGGGTTGGGCCTTGGGCTATCAAACTAAGCCCGTAAAATCTGTAACTGTTACAGAAACAATTAACCTGGTGTGCAAATGGGAAAGAGAGAAAATTATTCTTGTAATCATATTTATGTTAAAAAAGACATAAATATTACCTTAATAGCCATGCATGATGATGAAGAACAAATAATTTCTATACCCTTTCAGCTTGATTTTGAGCCTGTATACTGTCAACAGATTTTGAGGGTGTACCTTATCTATATTTGATAGTAGTTCTTAAAAGGGTGGTACAGACTGCAATTCTTCATTTAGATCTAGGGATTTCAGAGCTGAAATCATTAGGGTGCCTATGGGTACTGAGATGCAGGTCCACCCTTGGTTTTCATTAATCAGTGCATTTCACATTGAGTGATACACATGAACTCTCTGTATCACTCTCAGATGAGGGGCCTTCATTCACTTGAGAAATACCAGTGGGGATTATCAGCAAGGCCCTCAGGTGGCTATCCACATGGTAACCTTTATCACCTTGCAAAGAGACATTGCTGATGACCACTGGGAACTTAGCAGTTAGCACTCGGACCACTGCCTACACCACAGCTTATCCTGAAGAAAAAAAATAAATGGAAAAAACTAAACAGTACAAAACAAGTAAAGTAAATTGCAAAAATAAACAAAAACAGACACAAATACAACTGTCCAGCTAAGTGGACCACAGGGTCACAGTGAACACACAAGCAGATGTTATAACCTCCCAACTCTGGATCCCACCCAGTTCGGGCTTGTGAAAGGTAAATCATGCCTCCTGAACCTGATCGACTTCTTTGAGGTAGTCACCAAAGCCGTAGATGAGGGTAAGGTGGTTCACACAGCCTATCTTGACCTCGCCAAGGCTTTCAACACTATCCCCCATTCTGAAATTATAGCTAAATTCACTAAACTAGGTATAAATCCCTACATCACAAGATGGGCTCCCAACTGGCTCACCGATAGAACCCACATTGTAAAAGTTGCAGACTCCAAATCTGAAAATGTGTGTTAACATAAATCCTGTTATTTTAGCAACTTTCTGTTTATAAGACCAATATTTAAAATTTGTTCCTAGTTTTGAGCCTTTGTCCCCCCAATTATAGGTTCATAGGTAGGTACTAGGCTATCTGCCCGAAGGCATTTATAAGCCTAGTTGGAATGTGATGGCTTTCACCACCCCTTAGATTAGTTCCCTGTGCCTCTGTCCAGCAGAGCCATTATTTTTCACTTTGTCCAGACTTTTTACCCTAAGAGGTTGAAGGGTGTGGCCACAATCACTTCTAATGTTGTCCAGTGTGTTTCTTGTTCAGCTGTGCACATAGTGGGTTGTAGTAGTGCTGTGGTGTAGTACTATCTCTTTAACTATGGTAAAATATTACTTTATGGAGGAGGAAGGTGGAATAATATGGAGGCTATAAGACAATGTCGTATAGAAGTTAAGTGGAGGTGAAAGTAGTGGAGCTCTCCTATGGCAAACTCACACTCCACAGATAATATACTAATCACATGGATCACAATTGGTCAAGAACGCAACTCTTTATAATTACATTCACACAAATCAAAAACAGCATCTGCGTAGGGAAATCAAGCCCCTTGTATCCCCCTTGTGCGAATTTCACCCTCCACCACTCTCCCTTTACTTGTATATACACTAACTCCATGGTTACACTACATTGAAAAAAGGAGAAGTTCCTTCAAACAGCACAAAGCAGTCTCATGCACTGTACTACAGCAGTGGGCAGTAAACAGCAGTAAAAACCTTTGAGGAATTATGGTTAATAATAATATAAAGATTATTGCCCCAGTCCCCTTCAATAAACACATCACACCGAATGACATTTGACGACCTTTATTAAACTTCCACAACTTTGATTACCAATTTTATTTACAACTGGACATAGTATAGTTGATTCTAAACACAGCATAAAAATCCTTGTAATGTTAATCAGGAAAGTGTACCTGCTCATCCTGCCCAGTAAGCAGCGTCCATACCTTTGCTCACTTACTTTACTTATGAAGCAGCGTAACTTCATAGACCATTCATCAAATTATCAATTACCAACCAAATAACCAGCATCCTCACCTTCATTTGCTTACCTATTCAGCAAACGTCCTCAAACTGCTCATTTCCTTTCCACAAATAAACCTCCACACACCAGAAAGGAAACAGAAGAGGGCAAGCCTGTCTCTCTTCTCCACCTAGTCCAACTAACATAACCAAAATCCCCACCAAACCACCAACAAAAAAGGGAGGGAAGGAGGGTAGCAAGCTCACGCCAAAATGTGATTACTTACACAGCTACACTTGTCTATACCCCTTAAGCCCCTCCCGACCCTTATCTCATTTCCTTCCAATCATCCCTCCCTCCATTTAACCCTTTCACCTCTCCCACCCACTTAACTCCCATTAATATATCAGCCTAACCCCTTCTGAAGATGTCCCAGGAGAACTTGGTTTGCTACCAAACGTCATTTACATTAGGGACATGGGACTTCTCCAGATTTCCCCTCAGAATCTCATGGATACCCTAGGTGGACGTGCTACTAAGACTTTCTTTCCATAGTTTTGAGCATTTTGTTTTTGTGACTGTAAGAACAGTGACACCATGGATGTCAGTGCTGCCTCATAGCTTATGCTTATCCTGTTTGTCTCCCAAGAGGGAGAACCTCCTCTGTAGAACACAAAGGTTTTTCTTTGTCACTCTAGATTTATTACTGGTGTATTGGTTTCCTAGTACACCTCAAAGATAAACTGTATTTGAAATGATTATCCAAACTAAGCCAAATGTGTGTACATGGTTGTGTGTATCGTGTAGTGTTCTGGTATTCTATCCAAAATAAGTTTCTCTGCCTTATGACAGTTTGCTATGTTATCCAGTCCCATCTCTTCTGCGTCTTGTAATGTACACAGACGTTAAACTTTGATGTTTACTAACCAAGTGTAAGGAGCCACATCAAGTTCTCATCCCATGTCCTCCTATGCCTCAGAAGATAGAAGCAGACGTTCTACTACACCCAACCAATGGGCATCTATTGTATCACTAGCTTTCTGCAGGCTCTGGTTGCATTGGTGCAGTATATTTTTAGCATAAGTCAGAACTTTAAACTCACAAAAATCCACTCTACTCTATTTGAAAGAGTGGATGGAAAAGCTAACATTTTGTTTTCTTTTCTTCTGCTGTCCTACTTCCTCACCCCGATCACCATTTAATTCTGAATCCTGGTTTACTGGTATTATTTTGCAGAATAATTTTCACAGTTACCAGCAAACCACATCACACTACTACAAATTTGAGAGTTATGGCTTTCATGTGCTGCTGTATTCTGTAACAAATTTTGTAATAAGAATTGAGTATAGTGCTGTGAGAAACTTGTGGTGTTTGGTTAAATTAACATTAGATGGCTATCTGGCCAACTGATTTAACCAAGAGTATAAACAGCATGACTTGCTTTAGAATGATAAGTCATGTGAATGAGAAAACAAAGACTGCATTGTCATTGATGCTGCTTGTGATAAGTGTTGCTATTTGCAGTGCATTTAATTTGTGCAGCTTTTTGCTTCTGTTGTATTAGTCACAAGCAAAATATATGTTGCATGGTGCTAAATGAATTAGTAGAATAAAACATCTGACCACCCAGAAGAGGAAATGACTACAGCTAACTGAATGAGTAAATTACCTTTTCGTCTTCCCTGTGGTTTCCAGTAACTGCCCTAACGTCTTCTAGAGGATTCATTTGGTTGTAACACTTGATTATCTTTTAATTGCAGCCATGATATATCTGTGTCATAGTGTAAGGATCTGCGCAATACCCACAATGCAACAGTAATTGTTTCTGTGATATATTAACGTAGAGCATTGTGATGGCATGGGTCCTTAGTGTGCAGCTCTCAGAAATCTTCTGTCACTTTCATTCTTTTTATTTATTTATTATTATTTCTATTTATTATTTAAGGAAGGAAAATATTTCACTCAGTATAAGATATAAAAACATTTAAAAAAGTTGCAAAATGTAATATCATAAGTGCGCATGCATAAAAGTTGCTTAGTGTTGCAAAACTTACGCAATCAGCCATAAAATTACAATGTACCTGTCAATATGCACCCCTTGGCCTGTCTTCATGTCTACAAAATTACCTTATTGTTGTAAGTACAAACATCCCAGAGGCACAGCTCTGTAATGACTGTTAACTTTTACAGGCAAATGTATTACTATTTTTAGTATTCACTAACAATGACGGAATAATATAATTATTCTGTAATGACGCTTTACCAGTAATATTTTTACATTAATTATCACAACTAGCTAATACCCATGCCATCAGGGAACAGCTATGTTTTGTTGTTATTTTGCATATATTAATTGAATGTATATTTGTTTGAATCACTCTACAGGACATATAATATTAATGGTGTGAATACTTACTGTGTGTATGTGTGTGTGTGTGTGTGTGTGTGTGTGTGTGTGTGTATGTATGTATATATATATATATATATATATATATATATATATATATATATATATATATATACATATTTTATATCTATGGTTTACCATCATAATGTCGGCAGGCACATCCCTGAACGTGCACATGGTCGAACTGTTTCCACGAATTCCGTACTGCCAACACATCAGAAAATTGAACAAAACAGTGCATGCCAACATTTCCAACCACTTCATACATGAAACAAGTGCTACCATGGGACAAAAAAAGGGGGGGGGGGGCAAGATTTTGTGATTCGGAATATCAGCGTTCACGGTTTTGAGAAGTAGTAGTTCGGAGTTTGCGGAAGTTGCTTCATCGATGTACCTGCCGACATTATGATGATAAACTCATATCTATATCTATATGCGTGTGTGTGTGTGTGTGTGTGTGTGTGTGTGTGTGTGTGTGTGTGTGTGTGTATGGGTCTACTTCAGAAGACTGACAAACCAAAAGAGTGAATCCCAAGACTGAAAATTCAAAATACTGAACACATTTTTAATCCAGGGGGCAAGCCCCCCTGCACCCCACATGTAGGAGGCTGTGCCCCTCACACGCCCTGCTAACTATATATACCAACTCCAAGATCGCACAACAATGGAGAAGGAGCAAATTCCATCATTCAGTATTTTGAAATTTCAGTCTTTTGGGATTCATTCTTTTGGTGTTTCACTCTTCTGAAGTAGACCCATATAGATAACCTAACTAAACAAACATAACAACACACACAAACACACCTAGCCTACCTATAAGCAAGAGGACAAGCCACCCTGCACCCCGCATCCCCCATACTTATATATTCTAACTCCGAGGTTGCACTAAACACACAAACACACAAAAATAAAAACACCGCACACACTCACACACACTAAAATCCCAACCCAATATCCTCAAACACACAACACTTACCTGAAACCCCAGATAAATCCACAAACCGCAAAACACATCACGAACATGACACCACCATAGCGTTGGATTCGACATTTGCGGATTCGGCATAGTGTAGTTTCGAATAACTGCATTTTCCACTATTCAGTCTCGATGTACTGAATTTCGACCTTTCAGTACATTGAGATTGTCTAGTGTATCTATATATATATATATATATATATATATATATATATATATATATATATATGGATATAGGTCATAAGATCGACAGCCACATTCACCGACAACAGAAACATTGACACCACATTATCGACAAACCATAAACACGACACCTCACATGCCCGACAAACAAGTAACCGACGGTCCACAAACACGAAACCCCATACACTGCACACACCACAATAACAACAATCAACTAACAAAACACATCCCCTTATCCAAAAACCACACACAGAACACAAGCACACCAAACACCTCACAAACCCACACTAAACCTCACACACACAACTATGTACAACCCTAACCCAAACCCTTACCCTAAGGTCCGTCACTATCGCACACTCAGCTAACCCGCGCCCTAACCCTAACTCACTTAACCCACCCCTAACCCAAAAAATACCACTACCGCACACTTACATAACCCGCGCCCTAACCTTAACTCACTTAACCCGCCCCTAACCCAAAAAATACCACTACCGCACACTTACCTAACCCGCGCCCTAACCCTAACTCACTTAACCCACCCCTATCCCCACAGACTGTCACTATCCACACTTACCTTACTCGCACCCTAACGTCCGTCACCACCGCATACTCACACAGCCTTCTTTCCAACTCACTATCCCTGGCGTCGGCATGTTCATACGTAGCGTCGGTCTTCCGAGTGTCGATCATCTGGCGCCCGCTAATCCGTTGTCGGTGATGTCGGCTGTCGATCTTCTAACCTAGACCCATATATGTATATGGTTTATGTCATATAATCAAACTTCCAAAATTTCGAACACCATATGTTCGAACTTGGAAGTTCGAAATATGACAACATCGAAACCTCAGAACAGCAAATTTTTTCCCAGGGAAAAAATTTGTTGTTCCGAAAAACACACACACAACACAGGCACACCAAAAACCTAATAAACCTACACTACACCTTACATACACAACTATCTATGCACTAACCTTAACCCAAGCCCGAACCCTAAGGCCCATCACTATCGCACACTTACCTTACCCGCACCCTAAGCCTAAAGTCCGTCACTATTGCAGAATTACCTTACCCGCACCCTAAACCTAAAGTCTGTCACTATCGCACATTTACCTTACCCATACCCTTACCCTAAAGTCCGTCACTATCGCACATTTACTATACCCGCACCCTAACTCTAAAGTCCATCACTATCGCACACTTATCTTACCCGTGCCCTAACCTTAAAGTCCATCACTATCGCAGACTTACCTTACCCGTGCCCTAACCCTAAAGTCCATCACTTTCGCACACTTACTTTACCTGCACCCTAACCCCAACGTCCGTCACACTCACACATTTACCTTAACCCAATCCGTAACTTTTGCACCACACTACAGAAAATGTCGAAGCCATGGAAACAGCCAACCAAATTCTTTCCCTGGGAAAGAATTTGAATTTCCGCAGCTTTGACATTTCTATTTTTCCAATTTCCCCATTCGAACTTCCAGCATTTGATATTTAAGATGGTCGATTAAATAACAGATACTATATATATATATATATATATATATATATATATATATATATATATATATATATATTGATCCAACATATGTATAGGTAAGAAGAGTAATATGGAAAGCATGCATTGAAAGATGGTTGACACCGTGGGTGTTGCAGAAGTTTGAAAATTTATAAAAGATGTCTAACCAGTTTATCAGTAATGTCACATTTTCATTCTACAGAATGAAGTTTACATTTTCTTGTTTTGTAGGATTTGATTTTGGGATTGTGGGAAATACAAAGCAACTGATTCAAAAGACCATTTATGCTTTGCAGTTACTCACCCTCACACTCTACTCCCTTCTCAAGAAACGCAAAGCAGGTCCTTCCTAGAGTAAACATGTAGGTACCACTCCAAGCATCCAGCTTTAATTTGAAGGATGTTAGAGTGTCATTTTGTTTATCTCAGTGGGAAGTTAGTTCCAAAGTTGGAGTGGCTGCTAGGTAATAAATGCCTCTCTCCGCTGTATTTTATATATGTTCTGGGAAGATTTAAGAACTTAGTTCTGCCATTAATGGAGCTATTTGACTTGTGAAGACACTTTCGATAAAGTGTGATGGGGTCTCTAATAGCACAGAATGCAGAAAATAGATTGCCTCACAAAAGTCCATATGAAAATGAGTACAGAGATGGCACTTCAAGCCTTTCATGATAACTTGGGTATTTTAGGCCAGCAGTTTTCTTGGTTAAGGACCTCTTGGGCTTTTCCAGCTGCTTAATATATCTAGAAACTACACTGCAAAATGGGATAATGCATTCAATAACTGATCTAATTATGGATGCAAAAAGTGGAGTGATGACTTCTTTGGATGATATGACTTTAGATATTAATTATGCAAAATAGAAAGATTTTCCAACTAGTTCATGGTGGTTAAAAGAGAGGGAATTATCAACTTAAGTTCCAAGATCCCTGACTACATTAGTATTTTTGTAGTAGAGTATTGGTTATACTTTTTGTTGAAGGACAGGGTAATTTAACAGATGTGATAATGCCACACTTTTTAATTTTTGCTCTTTTTCCATACACTGCCTGTTTATAATTATTAGTTTCTGCTTTCACAAATGTGTACCAAAGGGAGATTTGGCTACATTCCCCAATTTGCAGTCATCTGAAAACTTAGTTAACCAAAAGTCTTGCTTCCCTGTTTGAATACTGGAGAAGATGATGCAAAAACAATGGATCCCAAAATTGAGTACTGGGCATATAATCACTTATAACCTTCATCCTTTACCTCTGCCACCTTTGTTATGTGGGTTGGCTACCCACTTTACCAGACATGGATCTACTTTCAAATCACTTATTTATGATGGCAGCATAGGGTATAGTGCCAAATGATGTAGCTAGATCAAAATAAGCTATGCCAGCAAAATGACTACTGTTTGTAGCCTGTATGACCTTAACAAAGAAGTTCTTAATTGAGTAGGCAAGGAGTTGCCTTCGACAAAAACAAAACAAACTGATGGGGATCTAGCATGATCATTTTTTTGACATTATGGTTTGTGAGGTTGCATGTGATCGATTTCATGGTATTGCAAATCAGACCAATCTGGCTAATGTATCTATAGTTACTTGAGTCAGTAGTGGGGTCTATTTGCCATATTTTGTGGACAACTCCTGAAGCTAAGCTCAGATTAAATAATTTAGGAGGGCTCCAAAAAGGTATATTTGGTTCTGTTTTATTAGTCATCCATGTAAATTACCAGGCCACGTGGAAGTGGTATGCCTGATTTTATATGTCTGATTGATTGTACAGAGCATCGTAACTATGTCTTTTCTTTGATATTGGGAGATGTAAGGGTTCTTTGAATTTGTGGAATTAAGGTAGTTTTTTCAGGGTTAAAGACTACACTAAATTTTTCTGCTAGGTATTTGCTATGTCTTCTGAGTCTGAGTGGATGTTTCCATTTTGGATAAGTTCAGAGTACTGCTGCTTGTTCCTTTCTACTGTCCTAATATAAGTAAGGACAATATAAGTAAGGACTTAATATCCTTGGATTCAGAAGCTAATTTAGGTTCATGATTTGCATTACTAACCCTGACAGAATCGTTTAGTTCCTTATTGTTTTTCTTGATACAATCCCTATTATGAGGGATTTTAGATTTGTGGTCTGATTTGCAGTTTTTTGTTCTTGTTATTCAGTTTATTTATGCTGAAGTACCACCAAGATTGGTTTATTCTTAAACATTACAGTATACCTTACATTATATTTAATTCTACAAGGGACAGCTTGATGATTCTGGCACTGAGAAGATTTACACTGATGAAAAATATGCATGTTTAAAGCTAATAAACTATTTGTTAACCAGATATGCCTTCCAGCCATTTTTCAAGATTGACCTAATAGCAACATTTGGTTAGGTGAAACGCTCAGAGTTGCACATTAGGCAAGTGGAGGCCATCAGAATCAAACATGTAACTTTTTCAGGGTCTACTTCTAGCAGCACATAGTCTTAAACCTCTGCACCAAATTTTCAATTGATGGAAAAATGGAAAGTACAACTGGACTATTTTCAAAATTTTTTTTTTTTTAATTTCTTTGGTTTCTGCATTTTTTTTTTTACAATGTACATGTGTAACCATTTGCTTTGCACAGATCATCTGCACCTCCATATACTGTTCTGCCAGCATTTTTCATCTACATCATGATTTGTGTGACATTCACAATTCATTTGAAAACCACAGCATGTTTTGTATAAAGAGTCATTTCATTTAACTGTGTGTGGCACAGCTGACAACAAAGCATAGATTATATGTGCATTATAATTGTGCATTTCTGGGAATTTTACTTCAGCTATTTGAGCTGTATATATATATATATATATATATATATATATATATATATATATATATATATATATATATACATACACACACACACACACACACACACACACACACACACACACGTGGATATATATATATATATATATATATATATATATATATATATATATATATATATATATATATATATATATATACTATGCATTTGTTTAATTCTGATACATTGGCAGGTTAATTTGCATATATACCTGATAGCAGTTTCACTTGCAAAATGATTACAGGTTATACAGCACTCCCACCCACTAAAAACTGGGTATAATGCTAAATTACAGAGTATATAGATATATTTAGGATTTTATGTGATACATATTTGACTGGTAAAAAGGGAAATATCTGTAGCTGTGAATAGAAATGAAAGATAACTGTAGGAGAGACATTGTTAAATTATAATAATACAATGACTCTTGAAAAAGAAAACATGGGTTGAATCTTCGCTACGTTTGCAAAAAATCTCAGAAACTAGTTTCAGCACTTTGCACTCTGTCACAGCTGAAGATGTACATTCTGATAGGATGTACCAAGTCTGACTGGAAAAAGATGATATCAAATGTCCACAAACTATGGTGGTAGTTTATTCACACACATCCAACCCTATATCTATATCTATATATGTAAACACACACACACACACACACACACACACACACACACACACACACACACACACAGACTGCCCTCATAATAGTAATGTATTCATCTTGTTTTACTGAAACGCATACTAGCTGTAAGAGGAATAACTGTTTAAAGGTAATGAAATCACAAGCATCTGTCATTAACATCTACAGACTACCTGTGTACCCACCAAATACAACCAGTTCATTTACTGTGTTTACCTCAGATGTCTGCAACCAAATTAAAAAAAAAAGGCCACAGAAATGTTTTTCAATTTGTTTCATGTGGTAATATGTTAACACTGTGGGCAAGATGAATGACTGTTTAACTGTAATCAAAGGCAATGGGGATCTTTCACTTTATTCCATCGATTTCCTCTCTGCCCATTAGCTAGAGCCACTTTATTTACTCTATATACCATCCATGTCTAACTATAATTAAATTAATAAGGTCACATCAATGTATTTTAACTTGTTTCTCACAAACATACTACCCCTGAAAGCCAGCTAAATGATTGTATACTTGGTCAAATAACAGTAGAGAATTTTAGCTTTCATTCACAGACTTCCTCCATGCCCACCAATTACAGCCACTTTATTGAATGTGTACTCCTCTCTGTGAACCTCAGATGTCTGACTGTAATCAAATAAAAAATAACACAAGCATACACTATCTCTTCCAAGACACAACTATGAAATTCAGCTGTCATTGTAAAACATCAGAGCAATTTCATTCACAATATGTTGCTGTACCCACACATTATGGCAGTACTGACTGCGTATACCTCATAGGTTTGATTCTGCTGAAACTTCACAGTGATGTTATTTCATTCAAACATACACTATCATCACCAAGCCAGATCATTGACTATTTGACAGGGATCAAATGACAACAGGCATCTGTCACTTTGAACAATAGAATACCTGTGATATCCACCAATTACAGTCACTTTGCATGTCTCAGATGTCTAATATAGTTCAAATGAATGAATTAACCATGACAATGTAAACATTATTTTGCTTCTATCCCCTTCATCACTATACTGACCTCCTATCCCCAAACTTACTTTCTACCAGTGTTTGAATTTCTCATACTTCTCTTTAACCCCTACTATTTAAAAGTCAAAACTTTATATTTCCAAACTTATTGAACAGCCCAGTAATTAATCTATCCCTCTAATCTGTTTTGTCTAGAAATAACATATCTATTTTCTTAAAACTGTTTACAGGTATTTTTTTTCCTGAAAGTGCTGATGTTTTTGGTTGTACATTTCTCTTTACCAATTTATGTACTTTAATCCAAGTTTAAATATGCATGATAATTTTCTCATGTTAATATTGTTTAAATGTCTACTTTCAAACTTTGTACGGTGGAGCTTTTCTCCCCGGGCCTCCACTGAAAATGGGTTCCTGTCCCAGTCGGACGTTCCCGGTCACCAAATGTCAATAAATAAAATAAATAAATAATATCAGGCACACAGTTTGTAGTAGTAACCCCCATTCATTCATACATGCACACTGTCTTACAGATTGGTCATGAAGCTGCTTTCACACACACACACACACACACACACACACACACACACACACACACACACACACACACACACACACACACACACACACACACACACACACACACACACACACACACACACACACACACACACACACACACACACACACACACTCATACCATCACTACCACCAGAACAGCCAATTTCTGAATAGACTCCTGTTGTCTTATGATGAAGAAAGTGAAAACATTGTGGTCACACAACTGTCTTCCAATATGTTGCTCACAGCCATTTACACTGAGAGACAGTCAAGGTCATATCACTGATCATTCAGCTATATTTAATTGCCCTTTACTTTCACATAAATACTGCTTCCTTTTCCCCCCATTGATAACCATCTACTGTCTAACAGTCTGAAGTCACCTTGTGATGAATATGCAAGAATGGCCACAGTAATGCATTCAACTTGATGTTCTCATATACAGAGAGATGACTTCTACTTGCAAGGCTTATCAGGGGAGCACTTGTATGACCTTTGTCTTCATAAACAGTTTGCTTTTCTCATTGGGTGATCACATCACGTGTGATCAGAATGTATAAGAAATAACAACCAAATTAAGATTTTCTGTAATACGTGGCCATTTCCAAATGCAGTCATTGTTGTAATTTTACTGTTAAAAAGGCTGAAAGGAAGGATTATTTTTATGGACAATGCGTATTATTAGGGCTTCACACAAATACATCAGGTCTGCTCAAATATTGAAATAAATACTTGCAAGAGAAAAACATCCCTGTATATTGAAAGTATCCAATTCAATGATCATCTTCGGTAAGCATGGACATTGTTGCACTGGATAACCAATATTTAGTACTAGCATAAAAATGCATTCAAATTCATTGCTGGTTGTTTTTATTTTTTTTTTCTTTTCAATCTTTACTATTCAAAATTGTAATAGGACACAACAAACAGTGCAGGTACTTGACAACATAACTGTTTAAAAAAATAATGTAACTATGTTTAGGACACAAGAGCTATAAGCTTGTTAACGAACATCAAAAAGAGTGCTAGTACAGTGATTCTGTGGTGTACCCAGCAAATTAAAGTTGGAATAGAATGGGGTACACAAAATAAAGTGTTAAATGGGCAAGTACTGACAATGATACCATAAAGTCAGAGGAATGAGTAAAGTATGCAGTAATATTTACATCTCAGTCTGAGGCAAGGAGCTCTTTTTAGAATTTGGACTGTGTCTGTTTAACTCAGAGTGTAGGAAACATGGACAAACTTGCCTTTTGTTGGGCCTTCTATTCTGGCCCAAATAACATTGTCAATATTCTGGCAAACAAATTTGGTGTCACCTCCACCCCTAAGACTTCTGTTCAAAACACTGAAATACCTGAATCCCTTCCTCGAAATATCATCTTTAAATAGCATTTACTGCAAGTGCTGAGCATGACCAGAAATGCTTCCTCTATCGTACCTGAAAATATATCCGGCTTCTTAATTAGTAGTGTTAAATATGCCCATGTAGACCCAGTCCTCAAACTGTTTAATTTAAGTTTATTTACCAGTCGTATTCCTGATGAGTGATGCACTGCAGTGATGATGTCCCTCCATAAGGATGGCCATCTATTCACTCTGGAAAATTTCTTCAGAAGGATTATGGAGGCTGCAGGCTGTGTCCATGCAGGGCACACATTGTATCTTGACCTGGCTAATGCTTTTGATAGCATTTCCCATACTGGCACTGTACAAAAGCTAAATGCTTTAAAAATTGACCCATATCAGCTAGGATGAATATCAAATTAGCTGAAAGACAGAACCCACACTGTGCGAGTTACATGTGCCTCAACAGAAAGTGTGAAAGTAAGCAGCTGTGCCCCTTTGGGCTCAGTGCTGAAACCTCTTTGTTTGGGTATTTACTTCTCAGATCTCCAAGCAGTGAGCTAAGATGTCTGGCTAATAACGTCTAAAGGTGACTGCAAACTGTGTGTTGCTTTTAAGTCAACCTAAAACACCCACATCTTCTGGAATAATCTCTTCCTAATAAACTCTCTTTGTACCAAAAATAATTTCAACCTAAATGTTAAAACATGGAGTATCATCACACTCGATAGCTAGAACCTCCTCTTAACATACTGTCTAGGCAATACACCTTTACAAAATGTAAATGTAGTTAAGGACCTAGGCACCCGGGTTGATAGTTCCGTCTCTTTTTAACCATCCTCTGTCAGGAAATCTTTTCATTTAGCCATGCTCTTTGTTAAAGGAATATTATCAAGGTCCAAATAGGCAATCACTGCCTTATATTCCTTATTGCTTAGATCAATTATAAAGTACAACACCTGCTTTGGTATGAATCTCACTACATATATTAAACAATTAGAAAGACTGCAAACGTTCCTAACCAAAAAGATCGTAGGCCTAAAGATCCTGAATTGCAAAGAGAGTCAGCAAGATATATCCTTTTCTTCAGTGTCTTTTAGGATTTTGAAAGCAGATCTTTGTCTCGCTTACTGTGCTATTAGAGACCCAATTGTCCTGGACGTCAGGTTTCTCCTCAAGTCAAATAATGACAACAATACCAAAATAAGGGACCTAAATCTTCACTAACAGATGAAGCAGGATGGAGGGATAAGCTTACGACCCAGTACCTCCTAAGCCTCTGTAATAAACATCCTCCTGCATATTAAGCTGTGCAACTCACTATCTTCCTTTAAACAGTGACTAGATGGGTATGCATAGACTTACTCCAGTAATGGCAAGTACGACTTTCCTGTAGAAAGAAGGTGCTGCAGCCTGGGAGGAGGTGCTGCAGCCTGGGAGGAGGTGCTGCAGCCTGGGAGGAGGTGCTGCAGCCTGAGAGGAGGTGCTGCAGCCTGGGAGGAGGTGCTGTAGCCTGGGAGAAGGTACTGGCAAGGCAAGAATGGTCAAGAGCCTTTGTCCTTGGAACATCTATGCAGCTATGATAAACTGTCCAGCAGAAGTAGAAACAATACTACGGCATTTGAGCAAAATCATTACCTACATTTGTTCCTTGCAGAAAATGCATTAGAGAAACTGTTAAAAGTAGAAAATAAAATTGTAAGCTCTTTGATAGAACATATCAGCTCTAAACAATATTTAGATTAAAAACAAAAACTTGATCAACTGGAAAAAGATGTGATTGATGACTGCTACAAGAGAAAAAAAAGTCCAGATCGAATTGCACAAAGGAGAAAAAAATAGAAAAAAAAACAGAGCAAAGAAGGTTCTCCCAGTCTAGAAGAGTATGATCTAAGGTAAGATCTGCTTTATATATAGGTCTACCTAACAGAGTTATTCAGACAGATGGAGAAAAGAGACTACAGAAAATGAATGAAACCCTAAATGTTAGAAGACCAGTAAAACAAAACAATCATGATATAACAGAAATAAATAAAATACTACTACTCTGCAGCTAAGCTAATACTGTTACCACAAAAATGTAAAGCAACAAAGGACAGGAAAGGAAAAAGTGCAATTCCACCATGGAAACACAGTGAACTGAGAAAACTATAAAGTAACTAAGACAAGAAATTATCGATATTGAAAGAATATAGAAAGGGATCAGAATGATAAAAAATTCTAACAAAGACAGATGTAGTAAAAGCAGCATACAGAATAACAAAACAGGATTTGCTACACACTGTCTCCAAGAACAAACAAAAAATGTAAGCGCAAGCAGAAACATGTAGAGTGCATGCAGACAAATATAAAAGGAAAATTATAAAATAAGCAATTCATTAATTGATGAACCCTCCCAAACAAAGGTGTACACAATAAGAACAAACCAATAAATAAAAAAAAAAAAAAAAAAGCATCGCCTACAGCACAATGGAAAACCACCACCAAGAGTTCAAACTCTAATTTAATGAAGGATAGCACCCAGGGCCAGCCTTTAGTCAACTGGTGCCCTAGGCAAAAGTTTTCCACATCACTCCCCAGTGCCACTTTTTGCCTCCATCCTGGTCTATCTACACCATCCAGATTACTAGAAAAACACCCCTCCTAGAGCGGTGCCCTAGGCATCCACTGAGTTGGCCTATGCCTAAGGCCGGCTATGAACACAGCATACACACAGCAAAAACCAGTGTCATCTTTTTGAGTGCACCAATTGTTCCTCTCATTTTCAAACCTCACTGGATTCATGCTGCAGGACTGAAGCCCAAGCATTGAATACCAAACAAAATAAAAGCAATCAGCCATTCCAACATAAACATATATCATTGACAAAAATGAATAAAATCATGAAAATAAGCAATTCCTTTCACAGCATCCACATGGGCAGGCTTTACCCCCCACACCTTCTTATTTAAATATGGGAACTCTATGACTGTTTGACAAAAAAGAAAGTACCTTTTACAATGAAAATTCATCTCGGTTCCCATCTGCAGAATGACAGTCTAAACTAAATTAGAACATAGATTGTAACCACAGTTCAAACAAGTGAAACAATAGTACAACAAATGCATTTCTACTATGCAAAAAAATCTAAATTAAAGACATTCGACACAATAGAGATACATCGAGATGCAGTTTTTTAACCAAATATATAAAAAATGAAGTTCTATAAACTGTTGTTTGATTTATTTATGACAGAATGTATATCAGTAATTATTAGACTGACATTTTTTCTCAAATTCATGTTATTAGATATCTGTAAATTCATGTTATTAGATATCTGTCTGGCAGTTTGTACAGAGGATTTAGTTTTGTTCTTAATAAGCCAGTTCCTGTAGTTAGGGTTTGATTATCACAATATACACTTGCCTAATGTGTGACTGGTTAAACATCTCGTTAAATAACTTGCTCAGTCATACATGTTGTTCTTTTACTGCTTGGGATTGCCTGACTTTTACAATGAGGTGTTTACCTGCAATATATAGCTCTGACCCTGAAAGTCATACTTTCACACTATCTATTACACTCCCAATTGCTCCCTTCATACATCAAATCAACAGCGCCTTACCATTCACAAACCTAACAAAAATATAGGTAAACTCCTATACAAACACACAGTAGCTCAGGCCTGGAATACACTTCCTTCATGCATTAGAAACACCCCAAACACCCTGCTCTTCAAAAAACAACTAAAACAATTTCTACTTGACTGTCGAACTTGCTGTTGTCTTCACCCCACCTGATCATTGCTGAATCTTCTCCACTAACAATCAAGCCCTTCTGACTGTCTTTCTGTCCCCCACTCATGAGGCACAATAATATATCAGACTTACTCAACTACCTTTTCCGTTTTTTTACTAACCGCAAGAGAGGGGAAAAAACAAAATAAATATATATATATATATATATATATATATATATATATATATATATATATGTCTACCTGAGAAGAATAAAAGCTGAAAACTCCGACAACAAGAAGACTGACACCGGAAGACCGACAACGTAAATAGTCGACAGTCCAGAATCCCGAAGCTGAAAACACCGACATGCGAAATGAGTGCGACTATGTAAATATGCGATAGTGACAGACTGCAGGGTTAGGATGTGGGTTAGGTAAGTGTGCGTTAGTGACGGACTTTAGGGTTAGGGTGTGGGTAAGGTAAGTGTGCGATAGTGACGGACTTTAGGGTTAGGGTACAGGTAAGGTAAGTGTGCAATAATGACAGACTTTAGGGTTAGGGTGCAGGTAAGGTAAGTGTACGATAGTGACAGACTTTAGGGTTAGGGTGTGGGTAAGGTAAGTGTGCGATAGTGACAGACTTTAAGGTTAGGGTGCAGGTAAGGTAAGTGTGTGATAGTGACGGACCTTAGGGTTAGGATTTGGGTTAAGGTTAGTGCATAGATAATTGTGTATGTAAGGTTTGGTGTAGGTTTGTAAGGTTTTTGGTGTGCTTGTGCTGTGTATGTGTTTTTCGGAAAATGATTTGTTTTGTTTTGTTGACTGTCGGGATTGTAGTTTGTCGAGCATGTGAACATTCGTGTTTTTCAACTGTCGGTGTTGTGGTGTCAGTGATCTCGTTGTCGGTGTTTTCGCTTGTTGGTGTTATGAGGTAGATATATATATATATATATTAACTAGTTTGATGTTATGTTCCTCAAATAATTTGTATTTTTTTCATGTTGCATACTATGTATTATGAATTGTAGATTGTCATGTCTCACACTATGTATTACTTTATTCAATTGTTGTTTCATATTTTTACTATTTGCCTCCCTATACATTGTATATTGTATCTGTCTCTGGAGCTTTTCTCCTCGAGTCTCCACTGAAAATGAGCTCTTCTGGTCAGCTGGACCAACCCGGTTAACAAATGTCAAATAAATAAATAAAGTCTGGACTTTCCGATTATTGACATCCAGTCTAAGCCTCATTCTCATGCTGATGACTGCTTACTTGCCTTCTTGTCCCACTTGGTCTTCATTCTTATGGTGTGAACACAGCTTATCCATTTTGTAGCCATTTCTGGTTATGCTTTCAAGTCTTGACAAGACAGTGACAGTTTTGATTAATTTCTGTACCTGTAGATAGTCTCAGTTGGAAATGGGCTATTAGTTGGGCAAAGGTTTCCAAGAAGAATCTTCATGTATGCACATTAAAGCATAGTTTACTAAACGTGGTTAATCAAGGAACTCACAGCCAGACTGGTGAACCTTTTGCTGAGTATAGATTGATTAGTATTAGAAGTCATGATAAGACAGTCTTTGTCAAGCATGTGCTCTGGCTATGGATCCGCTACCCATATCAAGCCTCTTATCTGTCTGTGTCAGAGGGATTCATTAAATCTTAAGATAAGTAATTAAGAAAGGATTTATGGGAAGAAACCGCCAATAGTATCTACCAGGTCTCTGCACTGCCCCCTCCACCAACATGCACACACTGTCATATGCAGCAGTGGGTGTTCTGAACTATCAGTTATACTCTTTGGCCATATGCATGTTGGTTACTTTCCTTTGGCTTCTTCCTAATTCACATGATGATTAGAAAATGTTTACATGACTAGTTTTGAGTTGAGAAGACTCCTTGATCCTTATTAACTCTTCTGTCGAATGAAAATACATCTGATTTCATTAGAAACAGTTTGTCAGGAAGCATGTTGTATTCATGTTTGTCCTGCTGCTGGTGACATTCATACAGCCAGTGTTCCATCCTTCCTGAAATGTGATAATATATGGGATTGTTAACTTAATAGGTTCATAGGTGATTACTAGGCTAATGGCACAAAACAACACCAAAAGCACGCACGTGGGACAACGTGCACGGTTCAACCAATAGCACAAAACACAATCCAGAAATGAACCAGCACACAGTACAATACGGCTATGTAGTCATTTATTGTAAATTATAATTCCAGAAACATACTGGTTTCGGCTATATTAAGCCTTCTTCAGTGTAAATAATTACAATACTGAAAAACAGCTCCATCCTGGTGTGACCTTTATATAGACAAATGTGTTAATAAGACAAGATGTCTTAAAGGCATATCCCTTAGATTAAAACACATTCAATATGCATATATCAAAAGCAAAAATTAAATAAAATTGTATTATAGTTCACATGTAGTGCTGAAAACATTATTATATTCATATAAATGATTATTGCAATATTAGATTTGTGATCATAATCCTATTATAATATATAGACAATGCATCTAATATTATATGGGAAATATGTATGTTATAATGCATAGAAAAATAGGCTGACACATTCCAATTCATTTAATCCAGGCTTAAAAAGAGCCCCTAACCTGGTAATCCAAATTGATTCCATATTGTTGAGTCTATCGTGCCAACCTGCTTTAAAACTTCTATGCATAGAGATCTTGTCAATAATAATAATAAATTTAAATTGTGATGTGGAATGACTGATAGTGTGTTTGTATAAAGCAGTGGACAACCTACGGTTCCTAATAGCACTGAGATGTTCACTGATTCTCAATTTTAAAGGTCTGGATGTCTGGCCCACATAAAATGAAGAGCAACTGCATGTCGCTAAATAGATGACCCAATCTGAACTGCAGTTGCCAAAAATATTGATCTGATATACCTTGGAGGTATTTTTACTGGAAAATTCCTTAGTTTTCAAGATATATTCACAGGCACTGCAATGACCACATGGGAAGCATCCAACTAAAGGGTCACCAAAAAGTGTGGTTTGAACTGTTGTGGGAGGTTTGTATCTTTTATAGTGAGTCAGTTGAGAATGAATAGTGTGACCCCTGCGATATGAGAATGCACATTTCTCTGGTAAAATCTCATTAAGATATTCATCAGCCTTCAAAATGTCCCAATGTTTCTTAATAATCTCCCTGAATCTGGTTGTGTTATTCCCAAAAGTCGTGACCAGCCTGATTGGCTATGCAATATTATGTTGGTCCTTATTATTATGTTGTTTATATTGTAACAGAGTGGAACATGGTGTCTCCTTGGTCTGATGATAAGTATTGGAAATATGATATTTGGAATATCCATGACTCACAAGCCTATTGGACAGATCACATACTTTGTAATCCTCATCAGAGGAACAAATGCGTTTGATGCGTAAAAATTGGGATTTGGGAATGTTTTGGGTGATGTGACGGGGATGAAAACTGGATGCATGTAGTAATGTATTATATTGCGGGAACTTTCTATGTACCTTAGTAGTAAGTGTATGATCTTCCTGTCTACAGACTACTACATCCAGAAACACAATTTTCTGATATAGTATGTCCAAATTAAATTGGATCTCCCATGGATTATTATTTAAATATTTAACAAAATCAAAAACTTGTGTTTTATCGCCCCGCCACACCATCCAACAATCATCTAAATATCTTCTCCAGATATCCAAGTTGTTAATATACAAATTATGATCAGAGTCATATATAAATGATTGTTCTAAAAATCCCATAAATAAATACGCATATATGGGGGCAAAATATGCCCATAATGGCACAAAAGCCTTTACAAGCCTAGCCAATCATACCCAGGATATGACAATATTATATCTTAATTCTTCGGATGTTGGAGCCCAGAGTCATTAAAGACAGGTATCACAAAGCCATCAACTTATCTGCTCACTTGAGGGACACATAAAATACTACAGATGTCTATTTCATTAGCCATTTCAAGTACTATTTTATAGAATATTTTGTCCTGAGTTGCAGGGTACAGCGTTTGGTGATTATTGCCTCAGATACATCAGCTTCGCTTAATCATATTTGTAACCAGTTGTTCAAATATAAATGTAGGCTGCTCAAGTTCTTATTAAGGGAGATATGCACATGACACAAGTCCTAATTTTAAGAGCATCTGGGAACTCTCCTTAAAATTGCTTTTGAAACAGATGAAGTTAGTGTGAATGAGGGGTATCACTTGAGAACTTTATTAATAATAATTTTTACTCCTCTCAGAATCATCCTGTATTTTGCTGACATGATTTCCACACTGGGAGACAAGGGTTGTCAGTACCTGGCCTGGTACACATTCTGATTCTTGTTACTGGTATGCTAAAACAGCTCTTGGACTAGTGAGTTATATCTCAACCACTTACATGAAAAGTTTGATGGAATCTCTTAGCTGGCAGTTAGCACAGAAGGCTGTAATCATGAGTTTCTGAGGTACAGAGTTTGATTCCCTCAGCCCTCATTTGCCTGCTGTGTGACAGTAATCCATAGTTCCTGTGGTTTAGTGTTTGATTCCCTCGTCCCTCATTTGCCTGCTGTGTGACAGTAATCCATAGTTCCTGTGGTACAGTGTTTGATTCCCTCATCCCTCATTTGCCTGCTGTGTGACAGTAATCCATAGTTCCTGTGGTACAGTGTTTGATTCCCTCATCCCTCATTTGCCTGCTGTGTGACAGTAATCCATAGCTCCTGTGGTACAGTGTTTGATTCCCTCATCCCTCATTTGCCTGCTGTGTGACAGTAATCCATAGTTCCTGTGGTACAGTGTTTGATTCCCTCATCCCTCATTTGCCTGCTGTGTGACAGTAATCCATAGTTCCTGTGGTACAGTGTTTGATTCCCTCATCCCTCATTTGCCTGCTGTGTGACAGTAATCCATAGTTCCTGTGGTACAGTGTTTGATTCCCTCGTCCCTCATTTGCCTGCTGTGTGACAGTAATCCATAGTTCCTGTGGTATAGTGTTTGATTCCCTCATCCCTCATTTGCCTGCTGTGTGACAGTAATCCATAGTTCCTGTGGTACAGTGTTTGATTCCCTCAGCCCTCATTTGCCTAGGTTGTGATCTTGAATAAGTTACTCAACCAGGCATTAATCCTGGGTTGCTCCTGAAAAGGGATTTTTGTGCCCAGTGGCCTACCTACTTGAGAAATTAATGTTGTTGTTGTTATTGTTATATTGTCAGTCAGACTTGTCATTTTTGCTACACTTAATCAGTATCAGGAGGCTTGGTTTACCTATAGTCAGCTTGTTCGACTTATTTTTGTACATTCTGCCCTGTCTTAAAATAGCTGGTGTTGGTGGGATACATAAGATAGCCCTTTAAATATTAAATAAACTAGGATGCTTAATGAGTTATTAAAAATCAGTACATGATTACATACTGCTTTTGATCAAAACATAAATGAGAAGTTAAGAAGAGGCATTGCCATGTTTCTAACAAAGAGTTTAGTGGAATCTCTTCAGCATGATTGTGTCAGTTGATAATTGCACTGCATAACACCTGCTTTCTATTATGGTGTCATGCAGAACATTTGATTAATGGCTGAATTTCTTTAGAATTGTGAACAAAAAGAAAACAGACATAAAGCATAGGATTTACATGCTTTCTTAAAAGGTACAGAAAAGGATAGATAGGGGCAAGCTAAAAAAAAAAAGCACCACAGTTCACCATCCATGAGAAGCACCCCCCCCCCCCGCCCGTTCTGAAACCTTAAACCATTTTTAGAATATCTATTTGTAGTATCAAAGTGTGGTCACAACAGGGTATCGTTACAGTAAATTAAAATCAACCCTCTTACACACACACACACACACACACACACACACACACACACACACACACACACACACACACACACCTGAAAATGCTAATGCTTCCTGAGGTTAGATATAAGCATTTGATCTGGCGGTCTTTATTGAATACAAAAGATACTTCAGAAGCAAATTTAAATAAAATGATATAAAGCCAGACAGACAATCACTTCTGAGGGGGGGGAGAGTAGTGTCACTGCAGATTGACTACTGATGGAGCTTATGTCTACCTGGATTTTACTCCTCGCAGAAAGTAAAATCCTACACTAACAGATTCAGAGGCTGGCATCAAAATGGTGGCGTGCAGGCAATTGCATTAATGACCATCTGACTTACTGTATTATCCCTGCAAGCTTCCTGTATTTCATTATCTGAGAAAGACAAATGGCAGGATGCTAAAGTAAGCACAGTCTCAGGAAACTTGGTTATTAGTGCTGAGGTAATGACATAGTATAAACAGTTCAGTGGGTGAGAAACAGAAATGAGGGAGGGCTGAATAGGCCACCTGCATCTATCTGATTAATGAAGTGTTTTGGTTCACCAATGGATTTAACCAGTGGCGTAACTACGTTAGAAGCGCCCTGAGGCAAACTTTTCCTAGGCGCCCCAACATTCAACAAGGTGGACAGCATCACTTATTTTCTCATCTAGAAGTGAGTGGCCACAATCAATCAATAAATAAAGGCCGCACAAACCTATTCATACCTACAATTAAGTACGCTCTTGCCTTTCTCACTGCCTCTTTTACATCCAACTGCCAACATCTTCAGGTTTTATCAAAACAGTTGTCAGGTTTTGCTGCTTCTTCCTCTTATCTCTCCCCATCTTAACATCCCATGTACCAAACACAGACCAGTCACTGTTCATGTGTGTTAACTTTTCAATTATTGGGGTTGGGAGAGTAGCCAAATGGTTAAGGTGTTTGCCTTGCAAGCACAAGATGTAGGGTTTGAGTCTCACAAGGGATAACGGGCTAGGCTTAAAATGGCTCGCAAGGGCAGTTAGCTTAGTTCTAATCTATGAATGATTTCTCAACTAGCATTTTCTTGGGAGGTTGGCATAATGGTTAAGGTCTTTACCTTACAGAGACAAGGTGCAGGGTTTGATTCTTATATGTAGTAATTGGCTAGGCTTAAAATGGCTCACAAGGGCAGTTAGCCTAGTACTAATCTATTATCCTATTATCCTATTAATTCTTACATATTTAAGCTGTTATTCTTATTGCCTCTCCATCACACAGCCTCCACTTTCACTAGAGTACTTCACTTGTCACTTCTCTCTGAACACATACATGCACCATCCCACAACACTCTTCTAGGTTAATATTCAGGCAGCTCCATTTATCTACCATTATAATGCATCATCATGGAAACAATTCCTAGCTGAAACTGTTCAACCCAATATTATGTCTGAATTAAAAAAAAATCTAAATAAAAAGACTATAAATGCTACAATAACAAACTTTATAAAAAAATCAGATATGTTCCACATAATAAAAATTACTTGTCAATTATGCTGTACAGATCATAAGAATAAATGCAAGAAAAACAAAAAAATGTGCTTCTTTACAATATTCTGAAACTACAGCACTTATAGGATTTATTCTGTCAGAGAAACTTGCTTCTTGATGCATTCAGGATTAACACAAACAATTCAGAAACTATGTATTATGAGTAGTCTGAAGTCGTTGGAATAGAAGCACTATTCATAGATGGAGCAAGAATAGCCTGAAAGTTCTGCATAAGTATATTTCTATCTTAATATGTGTGAAGGCACTTCATGTGAATTCCTCTAAGTGGAAGAACAAGTACAATTAAGAAAATAACAGAGCACTCCCATAATATCAGCTAAGTTTCAGTTCACATAAAACCTTCAACAACTCACTCTGACAGCAAAAATTAATACACCTTATCAGGCAAAACTTAACATTCTCTTGCAATATTGCAGAAGTGAATAAAAGGTAAAATCTGTATTAAATACAAAATACATTCACTGTACAACCCTATGTCTGTGCAAGACATGCTTCAACCCTCTCAAACAAACACACGGATATAAAAGTATGCACATAGTATATACAAATACACATGGAAACAAATGCATAGTAGCAGGAGACAACAGTCTGCTCAGACAGAACATCCTAAGGAAAGTAATGTGGTTCTTCTGAAAGACCACACAGAACATGTACACCCAAACAAACCTGAAACAGTATGTGAAAAAGTATTTCTTGGAAGTGGGATAAAGGAGGTTCAATACAAATCACAAGCTACAAGTGTTGTAAAGTCACTAGCACTTGGATACCATCTTTAAGCACAAAATCAAAGTCACATCAGAGCTCACATACTGATACTAACATATCCTTAATTCACTGCACACGCTTTGGCTTGAAAACCCCTGTTAAATAAAACAATCTGATTTTAAAAATATAAACAAAGCTACAAAAACTGAGTACATATGAAAATACTTCTATCCAACCAAAATGCAGCTTAGTGTCCACAGTGCCTGCAAAAAGCCATTTAAAGTTAATACTTTACATTAGGGGATCTAAACTAAAGCAGGTTTGCTTCAGGTGAACATGCATAGGAGCCAGTGTGATTTAACTCAAAACACTCTGGACCAAATACATAAATCAAACGCAAAAACATCATATACAGACAGTCAAAAAAGCAGATACCAAGTTATGCATTATTTCTGTAAATGTACACAATGTACGCCAATAAAATCAGAGGTTTGACAACAATAAACCGGCACAGGATGGTAGAAATGCATTAAAATGCATTTTACACTGAATACTTTTTATTAACAATAGCAATGCATCTTTAAAGTGAGAAACCACAGGGTATACACAGTGCCACAAAAACGGTTAAAATGATTAGAACATTGTGATTAATAAATGAGAAGTCCGCAAAAGACGATCTCAATACATTTATAATTCATGCTGCGTGTAACAAACTACAGAAGTAATCTAGCCTCAGCCAATCAGAAAACATTTGACAGTTTAATCAGGGTTAAAGTAAAGGGATGTTTAATGAAACGGTTCATTTAATTTGTGAAGTCATAATGCTGAAATGTGTTTCTCAAACTGCAAAACGTGATTTAGTTAAACATTTTAAACTACACATTACACAGTGGAATGATTAATTTAGGTCTAGTCAGTGCAGTGCTTACCACGCACCAATTAATCTTGTATCAGGTGTTACTTTTACATTTTCTGTACATCAGTAGCATCCAATAAACTTAAATAGACAGTAAATAAGCTATTTCTGTCGGTCATTAAACACATCCGCTACGCCTCAGTCCTTAAAGACACACAGCGACAAGTTGCTACTTCCCTATACTTCAACTCAATGGATGTTAACATGTAGCCTGATTTCCACACTGGGAGACAAGGGTTGTCAGTACCTGGCCTGGTACACATTCTGATTCTTGTTACTGGTATGCTAAAACAGCTCTTGGACTAGTGAGTTATATCTCAACCACTTACATGAAAAGTTTGATGGAATCTCTTAGCTGGCAGTTAGCACAGAAGGCTGTAATCATGAGTTTCTGAGGTACAGAGTTTGATTCCTCATTTGCCTGCTGTGTGACAGTAATCCATAGTTTTTGCCTGCTGTGTGACAGTAATCCATAGCTACTGTGGTACAGTGTTTCCTCATTTTGCTGTGTGACAGTAATCCATAGTTCCTGTGGTACAGTGTTTGATTCCCTCATCCCTCATTTGCCTGCTGTGTGACAGTAATCCATAGTTCCTGTGGTACAGTGTTTGATTTCATTTGCCTGCTGTGTGACAGTAATCCATAGTTCCTGTGGTATAGTGTTTGATTCCCTCATCCCTCATTTGCCTGCTGTGTGACAGTAATCCATAGTTCCTGTGGTACAGTGTTTGATTCCCTCAGCCCTCATTTGCCTAGGTTGTGATCTTGAATAAGTTACTCAACCAGGCATTAATCCTGGGTTGCTCCTGAAAAGGGATTTTTGTGCCCAGTGGCCTACCTACTTGAGAAATTAATGTTGTTGTTGTTATTGTTATATTGTCAGTCAGACTTGTCATTTTTGCTACACTTAATCAGTATCAGGAGGCTTGGTTTACCTATAGTCAGCTTGTTCGACTTATTTTTGTACATTCTGCCCTGTCTTAAAATAGGTGGTGTTGGTGGGATACATAAGATAGCCCTTTAAATATTAAATAAACTAGGATGCTTAATGAGTTATTAAAAATCAGTACATGATTACATACTGCTTTTGATCAAAACATAAATGAGAAGTTAAGAAGAGGCATTGCCATGTTTCTAACAAAGAGTTTAGTGGAATCTCTTCAGCATGATTGTGTCAGTTGATAATTGCACTGCATAACACCTGCTTTCTATTATGGTGTCATGCAGAACATTTGATTAATGGCTGAATTTCTTTAGAATTATGAACAAAAAGAAAACAGACATAAAGCATAGGATTTACATGCTTTCTTAAAAGGTACAGAAAAGGGTAGATGGCAAGCTCAAAAAAAGCACCACAGTTCACCATCCATGAGAAGCATTCTGAAACCTTAAACCATTTTTAGAATATCTATTTGTAGTATCAAAGTGTGGTCACAACAGGGTATCGTTACAGTAAATTAAAATCAACCCTCTTACACACACACACACACACACACACACACACACACACACACACACACACACACACACACCTGAAAATGCTAATGCTTCCTGAGGTTAGATATAAGCATTTGATCTGGCGGTCTTTATTGAATACAAAAGATACTTCAGAAGCAAATTTAAATAAAATGATATAAAGCCACACAGACAATCACTCCGGAGGGGGGTAGTGTCACTGCAGATTGACTACTGATGTTATGTCTACCTGGATTTTACTCCTCATGAAAGCATCCTACTACTAACAGATTCAGAGGCTGGCATCAAAATGGTGGCGTGCAGGCAATTGCATTAATGACCATCTGACTTACTGTATTATCCCTGCAAGCTTCCTGTATTTCATTATCTGAGAAAGACAAATGGCAGGATGCTAAAGTAAGCACAGTCTCAGGAAACTTGGTTATTAGTGCTGAGGTAATGACATAGTATAAACAGTTCAGTGGATGAGAAACAGAAATGAGGGAGGGCTGAATAGGCCACCTGCATCTATCTGATTAATGAAGTGTTTTGGTTCACCAATGGATTTAACATGTGTCATCTAGATCTGTGACGTAAATCCTGACCACTGATGTTATTTTAATTGTATGATAATCAATGGAGCTGCTCATGACTGCTTTCAGAGATGACATGAAAACACTGCCAAAGCTATGCAGTCCTTCTGCAGTCATTTTATGTCATCTATGAAGGCAGCCATGAAAGCCCTGTGAAAGGTACATGGTGCACTATGGTCCTACAACATCCAAGTATAAACAAGGGGCATTAAATTTAGGTCTGCATGTGCAACATGTCTACTATAGCTAACTAACCTAATGTTTAGGCTGTAATTGCACTCAGATATCAAAGTCACACAAATGCTGCAGTCAATCCCTTAACACTTCAGCACAAGTCAAAACTTCCCAAAGTAAACTTTATCACAAACATCAAAGTCAGGCTTAACATAAGGACTCGGGAATATTACTTGATCGTGTAGGAGTGATGAATGTTAATTTGATGGAAATAACCTTTGTACAGCTGCAAGTGTCAGCTTAAAATAATAAAATAAAAATGAGCACAGAACATTAATGGAGGCATAATTCTTCCAATTAAACAAGGTCAAGTATCGTAATAACTGGCATATGTTCTTCTTTTGTCAGGGATATAAGATTATTTATTTATTATTTTTTCTTAATTGTTAAAGCCCACTGCATCTAAGAATATTATGGGAAACCCATAAAACCGAAGGGCAAACAAAGTTCAGCACACTGAATCAGAAACATGACAGAAGAGCAATCAATCCACTGGATGTTGCAGGCTAGATAAGGAAAGAAGATATATTGGGAGCACAGTTTGTCTTCAAGTGCTTGCTGACTGAGCACATTCCAGTGAATGGGTTTAAAACAAGACTCCAAGGAGAAGTGGGGGACAAGCCCCCACATCTCTTCATGCAGCAGGCTTTGTCCTGTGCACCTTATTAATTAATGTATTCAACTTTGAACTTTGGAGTTAGTTAAAAACATTATTTTTTCAAACCCAATTTTTGGAATGGGCACAACTCGATAACCTTATATGATGAATGTATTAAGGACCAAACCAAAAAAAAAAATGTTGGAGAAAAGCAGATCGAATCCTTTATAGATAGATCTGCCTATGTAAGCAGATTGAATCCTGTTTAGCTCAGTGGTTATTTGCTATTATACCATGATCCCCCATTAATATTCCAAAACGTGCACGCTGATTGGCCAGCGTGCACTTTGTAAATCGACTTATACTAATGGAAAAAGGTCCGGTCGCCCGGACTTTTTCCATTAGTATAAGTCTCTTTTAAAACACTGTCTCGCTATGTTAAAAGAGTTTAACATAACGACACAGGTTTAAAAAAAGCAACGGAGATCTCTGTTGCTTTTTTTAAAGCTGTCTCGCTATGTTAAACTCCTTTAACATAGCAACACAGTGTGTAAAAAGCAATGGAGATCTTGCTTTCTCCGTTGCTTTTTTTTTTAAACCTGTCTCGCTATGTTAAATGGGTTTAACATAGCGAGACAGCTTTAAAATAAGCAACGGACAATCTCCGTTGCTTATTTTAAAGCTGTCTCGCTATGTTAAACCCATTTAACATAGCGAAACAGTAAAAAGCAACGGAGCTCTTGCTTTCTCTGTTGCTTTTGGCCACAGCTCTGATGTACTGTGTAGGCATGCGCAGTACATCAGAATTGCCATGGATACCAGACAGCTGCAGAAGGGCAGCAAAGAGGCATTATACAATGCCATTATTTAAGAAAAGTAATTATTTCTTTTCTTAAATAATGTCATAGTATAATAGCTATAACCCACTTCCGGGTGTGGGTAATGCGGGATTTACCCACGGTTGTCTTTGTTTGGTCCCTCGGGTTTCGCCCTCGGGACCAAACCACGCCAACCGTGGGTAAATCCCACATTACCCACACCCAGGCGTGGGTTATTGCTATAGTAACAAACTACAAAAACACAGCTAAGGATGTCATTCTGTGGGGGTCCCTAGGATATTGCTATACATGAACTCTTATTTGCACTCTCATTCAAAAAGAAAATTCAGAAACTGAGGGATATTACTACTTACTAATACTTGATAATGTTATGAGCTGCTAAAAAAGCTTAGTTCTGAAGCCCTTGTTCTAAGCCCATAGGTATTCAAATACATATGCAAGCCTTTCAGTAAATCTCTCAAACATATTAAAGGTCTCATGTCATCCTCGAAAACAGGCATTTACATCTAACAGATAATTTTTGGTTAAATAATTAAAAGAAAACAAAATTTTGTTAGAAAAAAAATTAGTGCAGATATCCACAAACCATGCAAGTGCATATACATATCTGACAATTTTTGCACCCATGTTTGCAGTGCATTATCTAACAAAAGCTATGCTTGGTACTAAGAAAAGTCCACCTCAGCAGTTATGCACAATGAAGTACACACACAACTGGTGAGATTAATCCTGTAGTCCTAAATGCAATTCCATTCTGCATTTGTCTACAGCATTAGTGAGCAAATCCCTTCTCCATACAGCATTGCTAAGTCATTCCTGAAAAGAGACAAGTGTGCCTCAAGGGTTTGGCTGTATAACAGATAAAATAAATAAAGTGAGTTAGAGGAGAAGGATCTGGATGTTCAAAAGGGCAAATTAAATTGATGTATAATGATATTATCAGATGGTTTCTGAAAAATATGCTGAACAGTTAAAAGCAGTTTGTCAGCTTTGCTCAAGTAGCTTTAAAGTCACTTGGAGTTCAGCTACTGGAAGAGAGATTATTGCCACAATATTTTCTGAGCTGATATGAGAATATATGAACACTACCCTGCCTTCATTTCCACTGAATGAAACTGATATAGCTTTACTGTCAAATGCGTGAGGGAGTAGATGTGCTAAAATGTAACATCACATCTTTTGGTGTTCTGTTAAACTGCACTTCATCTGCCAGTCTGAGGAGACATCCTTCCTTAAGCAGGAATAACTTGTAATGTATTTCTTGTATAGCACGGGGCTCTGAGGTTGAACTTTTATCATTTCAGTTTAGGGTACTGGAAATGTATTTCAGTATGTCTGAACAGAAAGATGCTGCAGCTGAAACCTCTGGACACAGCGTATCCTGTCCACATCCTTCCTCTGGTTTCTTTAACCATAATGATTCAAACTTACTGAAAGTATTGCCACTTTAAAGACACCTATTATTACTTCCTATAGCTATCTTCATTAACTAGAATAGTAGACTCGTGCTATCTATTGCTGAGATATGCATTTTTATTTGTACTTTCCTGTGAACTGAGTATATTGTGAGACATCTCAACCTTTCAAGTTCAGTGAGTTGACATGATATTTACTTGCTAGATATAGATGGGACACAAATACACCGTTTACCCCAACTTGCATAAAAGAAGAAAGATGTTGATGTCATGATGTATTAGGATGAATACTACTGACTAATAAATATGCTGATGGTATTTTAATTAATTTGAGAAATGCACATACATTTGCCTTCTTTTCAATTCCTTCCAGGGTCCACATTTTGCCACAAGCATACCATGAATATACATGGTGTATATAATGTGCAGTGATATTCCACCAAATAAAATATGTCCATTAAAAAAAAACAACTCAGAAACATTTTTGGTCGAGCAACCTGCTAGATTTATAAAGTTTATAGAATTCCCTAGTATTGTCTGAATTCTTTTTTGGTGTAGACTGCATAAAATTGACACTTATTGCAGCTAGGCCTGACAATGGAATTCAGGGACAGTTTTCTTCAAAAATGACAAGGCATACTCCTGAAAACATGCATCAAGTCATAAAGGACGCATCTGTTAATGCACTTAAACCTATGCTTGCTACAACTAAAGGCCTTCATTAAATTCATTTGTTGGTAAGATAAGTGAACTGATCTATTAAAAAAAAAAAAAACTTTTTTTCAGACAACCCAGACTGTATTGCTGTCAATTTAGCAAACATTTCTCACAGAGAGAAGAGAAAATTCAAGTACTCAAAAGAGATCTATTTTATCAGCAGCATCGGCAAAACCCATTTTTCCCATCATGACATGGGATCAGGATTTCGCATCAACACTAGTCAATGTGACAAAAACACTTGGACCCAGTGTTTGCACTGCCAAAAGGCTAATGCTGATATATATAGTTTGCTTATTACAATCATGAAGTCCAGAAGTTTGATAGCCATAATCCTGTCACAGTAATACAGAAAGACCAAAATTCTGAAGACCACAATGTCGAACAATATTGAAAACTGAATCCCTCTACTAGTGCAGACACAGGAACAAGTGTTAACCTGAGTCCTTAAGGGGTGTGAACTCAGGAGCAAGTGCTAACATGGGTCCTGAAGGGGAATAGATCCATGAATGAGTGCTAACATGGGCCCTGCAGGGGGGAAGTTCAGGAGATTGATATTGTGGTCTTCACTATTTTGGTCTTTCAATATTATGGTCTCAGGATTATAGGTTTCAAACTTGTGGGTTTCAAGATTGTGATAGTACACCTGTACATGTGTGTGTGTGTGTGTGTGTGTGTGTGTGTGTGTGTGTGTGTGTGTGTGTGTGTGTGTGTGTGTGTGTGTGTGTGTGTGTGTGTGTGTGTGTGTGTGTGTGTGTGTGTGTGTGTGTGTGTGTGTGTGTATATACACACACACACACACACACACACACACACACACACACACACACACACACACACACACACACACACACATATATATATATATATATATATATATATATATATATATATATATATATATATATATATATATATATATATATATATATATATATTTATATACATGAAAATATGCAAATACCATACAGGTAATTATCAAAGGTCAGGGCTGAAGCCTTGGTATCTGAAAAAGCCTTTAAAAGTGAGTATTTTTGTGAAATGTACTTGATATTTTTTTAACAAGTTAAAATTTCCACCAATTCTTGGACTAGGAGATCTTTTCTTGTCCAAGATGTGTCTGTGTCAAGAGTCAATTATATGAGTTAGTAACAAGAGTAAGGATCTGAAATAAGCCCTGTGTGCCATGTAATATATGTTAAATGTGATACATTGTTTCTTTTTAACAGTAATGTGTAAAATTAGAAAATGAAATTTCAGAAAAGCCCATCTTCTTTCTCTATTGCAGATTTTTTTTTCAGTTTTAGGAATCTTTTTTAATAAGATGGCATGCAACGGAATTGTATGGTTACATACTGATGGTTACATATAACATAACTGAAATTGAATCTGTTCAGAAATTTTCTTCTTTGATTGCAGTTTCACTGTGTTAGCTTGGGAAATGTGGTTTCCATAGAATTCTATTTCAGCAACAGAATATTACAATCAAGTTGTGAAAGTATCATTTCAAATATTTATTTAAAATTTATAGTTTGAGTTTGAATGCATGTTACTTTGTAGATGTACAGCTGTCATCAGCTGACGCTTAAGACACAGTTTGCCATACAAATTACCCCCAAACCATATTTCACTAGAGCTATGTCATATGCACCTTTTATCTTTTTTACAGTTCATGGAGCCAAGTGATTATGTTCCGATATTTGGAAAATGACAAACCAGTTAAGAGCTACTATAGTGTTAGACCTGATCTTAACAAATGTTAAGCACCCCCAGTCAAATCTGACACTACTGACCAGCAGAGACAGCGCAAAATAAAAAAAAAAAATAGATCATCTACCCAGTAATGTGTCCAGGACTTTCTGGAAACTTAGGAAGTTGGAAGAATAACAGGGTGGGTGTGCTCCCCTGTATTTTCTGAAGAATAAAAAGTCTGAAACTCAAATGCATGTCAGAAATTTGGCTGAAAACTAAAGAATTTATGAGGAACAAACCAAACATTTGAGGCAAAAAACTGGACATTATTCAAAAATCTGAATAGTCGGGAGGCATGGCAAGATGAGTGTAAATACAACATTTTCTGTTACACTGCATTTCTGACAGTGCTTATTAAGTGCTTTATGGCTTTGAAAGCCAGCAAAATACTTAGCACTTTTTTTTCCTGTAACTAGTAGTTCATAGGGCAGACAAAGCTCCATGCACTGCTAAGAATTATGAGCTGGTCTTTGGCCTTAACTTTTCTTGACACCTCTCGAGCAAACATCTTGGCATCCATATATTAAACACATAATAAGCAAGTTATTAATTGGCCACCCAATCATAATTGTTTGTTTTCTACATCTTTGTGTTGTGTTTAACAAGATTATGGCTGCAAATGAACTATTGTTTGCCAGTCCACTGACATAACTAAATAAATTTATACCTAATGTCCAAAAACAGCAGAAATTGAATATCTAATGGGAGCTGGAGACATAGCTCTCTTGAATTGAGTATGTAGTGTCTGTCTACCCTACCCTTATACAAAGGCTGTTTTTCACTGAAATTTTTTTAAATTAATTTTTTTTTTGTTAATTTGTGGGTGTGCAATCAGTTGTCTATACAAACATATATGTTAGTATCAAAGAGCCACCCAAAGTATGGCATAATATTAAACCACTAACTTACAAACTAAATCCTTGGTTTTAGTATAGCCCATTCCTGATTTTAAGCAAGTTACTTCATACCTTCAGTTCCATGTCACCCCCCCAAATATAGTCTTTGGGGCCATTACAATTGAAGCAAGTTAAATATATGATTTGTAGAGTCATTGTTAATTACTTGATGATTTCATACTAATTATCGAAACTACAAGGCAGGTGAAACAATGTTGTGTTGTGTCTTTTGGCTTTTCCCAGTTAGGGGTCGCCACAGCGGCACTCTGGTCCTCTAATGATTGGCAGTAGATTTTTACATGCTGAGTTGCTGGCCCTGATGCACAACCTTCAATGAAGGAACGTCCATTCACGCATGTCTTCACACAGAAGCCGCTCTAGCTGAGAATCGAACATGACAATGTCTTACTGTGAGGCGACAACACTACCACAGCACCCACCACCACAGTTACAAGGCAGGTGGAACAATAAACTGTGATGGGAAACCCCTGTATTTTTACAGTTTATAAGGCAGGTGGAACAATAAACTGTAAAACTACAGGGGTTTCCCATCCATAGATTCAAGTTGTTCTTGAACATGTGTAGGGCTGAGCTTTGTTTTATGTGGGCTGGGCAGTCTGTTCCAGAGCAGTGGTATCCTCTGCAAGATATACTTGCCCCTCCTAACACTCTGTTGATGTTGCAGAAGAGGTTTAGATCCCTAGACCAAGCATTTCTGATGCCATTTGACTTGCTGATGTGCAGTAAATCCAACAGTTCTATCAAAGTAATCCTTGTATGTAAGACACGGGTCACCACCTCTGTGATGTTCCACTTGTTGCATGTGTCTGTACAGATACATGCCAAAGAGGGCATTATACTCAATGATTGGCCTAATGAGTCCTTAGCACTGCATTAGAAAAATCTTCCATCTGAAAGGACCAAAAGCCTGCCCTTTCTACTAATTTACCATGCTCGTTGCTTTGAACTTAGTACTGCATGTGACATACATTTAGCATTACACATTATAAATTATAAAATGACAAGCACCAGTAAGCAAAAATGATGCTCTATTGTGGTTTTGTCTTATGTTAACTTTACATTTTTTTTATCTGTACTTTTTAAAGATTACATAACATAAACAATGTAACATGTTGCTCAATCTTACAATGTTTGCTTGTTTCATTTGTTGCTTCATACTGTATTGTTTTAAAACCACAGCATGATGCCAAATGCATGATAGAGAGATGGAGGGCATGCACTTATATGCAGTGCTCATGACCTGGGGTTATTCATCAACCAGTGTGCCAGGAAACTAACTAAAGACAGGAGGAAATGAATAATCAGTAGCCAACTCTCCTCTGTTGTAGAGGTGACATTATGATTTGCATAGCCTATAGCCACTGCAATTGAGACAGGTAGGCAGTGAGTAGAGATGCAGTTGTTTCTTTGCAGTGGACCAGACATTTGAAAGCATGTCTGTAGCCACAGCGCTGTCTTTATATCTTGTTGAGTACAAGGAGATGCCTGGGTTGGACATGTATAAAAATGCTCATCATGAAAGGTCTAGCACCCATAGGCAGAATAAATAAAGTGTGGAGCAAACATGGCCTTCAGTCAGTCAGGAAGATAAATGAAAACTACAACATGATAAATTATAAGATATTCTGTGGTGCAGAATAAATAGGTTAGATTGATTTAGTTGATTGAGTTGAGTGATTGATTTGAATGAGTGACTGACTTGTGGAAGAAAAATTGCTTGTAAACATTTTTAGTTTTAAAAATTATTTTATATTTTATACAGAGAGCATAAAGCAATCTTACCTCAAAGTACTGGGGGGACAATGCAAAAAGACAACCATGAATAGAAAAGACCTTGTCAAAACCACATGAAATTAAAAGAAATGAGCACAAAAGTGCAATGGTTTATGAGTTTCTTTTCTGTTTCTTTTTCACTTTTTTATTTCTTTTCCTTCCCAATTCAAATGAAAGCAGAATAAGGGAAAATAGAAGCACCTGATCCTCTACTCTTTCCCCTTGCTTTGTTATGATTCATTTTTAACTACTGAAAAAAGAAAACTAGAAAAAGAGTGTGAGAAACAGTGTAATAACAATTAAAAAATGTACTGTAGGGTTGAATAATCTTTTGTAATTCTGTTCATGCACATTCCTCCAGATAATGACAATGAATAGAGTGACATTTACAGTGTAAAAAAAAAATCAAAGCCAATTGGTTATAGTTAAAGAAAATAGGAATGGACATATAAAATGATAAGAGGAAAAAGAGTCTCAAAAGGAAGCATGGAGACTTTTAAAATTCCCCAAAGAGTGCTGTGTCGGAAATATTGGATGAGTAAATGGGTGTAACTATGGAAATAATTTTTTAAGCTGAGATACAGGATCTGAAATGCCTAGACATAATAAAGCATTGTTAAGTTTAATTCTGGTGGCTGCCAAAAATCAAGTCATAGAAAATGGAAATCAAATTCTAAACCAACTGTATTTGAAGCATTGGATATTCTAAGAAAAATAAATTATCTGGAATATTTAGAAAGGATAGGAGTAAATTACATATAAAAAATGAAAATTGTTGGAACAATACCTGCAGAATAAAGTTTTGGAGGAGGAATGAGGCTTAAGGGAAGGCAGGAATTGATCAATTTATTGTAATGTTGGATTTATAATAATTATGCAAAATAATATATTGTTGTATAATGTCTGCAGCTGGGAATATGTTAATATGGTTTGTCTTCTTTTATAGAAATGAATATTTGCCTATAGCTTAAGTGATAATTCAATATAGGTGCTAAAAGATAGCATGGAGGTAAACTGCAAAATACAATGGATGAGGAAGACAATGCTAGAGGTACAGGTGAAGGAGTGATGGCTTAGAAACTGAGAGAGAGAGAATGAAAGCATTTGTTGGGGTGGAATGGAAAGAATACATTAGATTACAAAAGAAGGTGGAGGTGCAAAACATGAGGTGAAAGGGAAGGGAGGGGGAGAAGACAACCAGTAGAAGACGGGGAAGACAAATGCATGATTGACAGGAAGTTAATCCATAGAGTGAGGAAGGGTGAGAAAGAAAGAAATGATTAGAAGAAGAAACTGAATGCCAAAAGAAACAATGGGAGAGGTGGGATTAACTGATATTTGGGGAGGATCATATACGAAAGAGCCAATAGGAAGAAGTGAAGCAAAGGGGAGACAGTTATTAATAAGGAATTCAGAAGAAACTGCTGTCCTCAAATTTAAAATGCTGAAGTCACACTAGAACAGGTAACTAGACATACTGGGGAAAATGGAGGTGGGCAAAAGGAGTGGGAGAACTCTCCAGAAAGAGTAGGAGGAAAGGCCAAGAAAATTGCAGCAAAAGACTGGAAAATGAGAGAGGAAAGAAGAGATGTTACTAAGGCAACAGAATAAGAATGTCTCTTTAGGATGGTGAAAGAAACTGGAATGGAGGGCAGTGATCCACTAACAGTCCCCACTAAGAAATAGAACACAGAAATATCCATTACAAGTACCCCAAAGTGGGGAAGGTGGATGGAGAACCATCCAGCCCAGGAAGGAAAAGGTCAGGAGGGGGAGAAAAGGTAGGGGAAAGGAGAAAGGAAGAACATCCTGATAACATGAAATTTTTAGTTGTATTTACAACCTGATAAAGATGGTAAGAAAAGCAGAAAGGTGCATGAGACATGCAGTCGATATACTACTACAAGGCAACAAACTGCAGAAAATAACAGATGTAAAAAATAAGGAACCAACCAATCAGATAAGCACCTAAAGGTTCAGTTCTAACAGGCAAGTAAAAGAATGGAAAAGTGGATTGGGGTCATATTATTAATAAAAGAACAAAAATACAAAGAAAGCAAATAAGGTGTATATATTATGTGTTCAGGGAAAAATAACCAAGAGGTGCAGACAACTGGGAATATGTAAACATGAAGTAGAGAGAATAAGAGATTTGTTAGGAGATGCTATGAGAGATGGGAAAAATAGAGGAATTGAACTGTCAGAAGAGCAATTAAATGTGACTCTGAAAGAGAATAAAGATAGATAAGAAGTATGGTCAGAGGGAGTGGAGCAGGAAGAACGGAGAAGAGCTGAAGGAGAAAGTTGAGAAAGGTGTATTGTAAGACATATAGAGGGAAAGCTGTGAGAAAAAATACTTATATACTCTTCTGAGAAAAAAGGTAACCAGTGAAGCATGCTAGATTGATAGCTAGTAATAAAGGATTGTTTTGGTTGCCTTTTTTCTCAGTGAAATATCAGAAAAAATAGTTTTGTATTATGCACCAATCAAAATAAAATTATTAATAGAGGGAGAGGATGCGGGAAAAAGGAAAGCACAGGAATCTAAGTACAGGATGGAAGAGCAGATGACCAAGTTAAGAGTAGAAGGTTGCAAGAATACTAAAAGAAAATGTAATGGAAACCAAGAAAAAGAAATAGTCTATTGGGATGGGATTGAAAGGACAATAAGGAAGTTGCATAATGCAGGCAGCAAGAATCCCAATGAAAATTGGACAAGAATCATTTAAGAGGAGACAAAGAGGTGGTAAAATGATTTAAATGAAGACAGAAGTAGAAAGATGGAATAATTTATGAGAGGAAGAAGAACAGAAAGAATGAAAGATTAACATACCAAATAGAAATATTGGAAACAACTAAAATATAAGCTGTAAATTTTAGAAGGAATAAATCTTAGTGAGGACAATGAAAGTGCTTCCCAGGAGCCTTAAATACAAAACAAAATAAAGAAAAAATAGTTGAAGGCTAAAGATAGAAGAATAATACAAATGCAAATTATATAACCAGCTATAAAACCCTAATAGACAAGGTTAGTAAGAAAGGGTATACAATTAAAAAGTGAGATAAGTTAGAAGATATAATACAAATGCAAATTATATAACCAGCTATAAAACCCTAATAGACAAGGTTAGTAAGAAAGGGTATACAATTAAAAAGTGAGATAAGTTAGAAGATATGCCAACCATAAATAAGAAAATCATAGAAGATGCTATAGAGGAAGCTATAATTCAGCTACAATAGTCAAGAAAGAAGGCATAATTATGTAGACAGAATTCTGTAAAACAATAAAAATGAGAGTAAGTGAACCTTAGCATGGGTATACAAAAAAGTGCTGAAGAAATTTAGTTAATGCCATTGAAGGTTAATGCAAGGATGGTTCTAAGTCCCAAAGAGGAAGCAGAAGTAATGGAGCCAGAAACCAGAAGACTCGTATCTCTCATAAATTCAAACACAATGATTATGACAAAAGTACTGAGAACAAATAAAGAAAATTATGTCAAGGATAATCTAAGGGACAAATGGGATTTGTTCAAAGAAAGACCTTGGTGGAAAAGTGGTGCCCCCTACTGAGATTTGGAAAAAGATGCAAGAAAAATAAGGCAAAGGGTACAAGAGTAATAATTGTAGAGTGGTATTACCTCAAAAGTATCCTAGAAGATCAAAGATGGGTAAGACATTAATCACCTGGATAAAAAGCCTTATGCCTGAAGCTAAATGCTGTCCTATAATTGAATGCTAAAGAGGTAAACATAATGAATTGAACAAGCCAGTACTCAAGCAGACACCTGCATTCAAGTCGTCAATGTGATTTGTTTTAATAGAATTTTGTCCATGACTTTCCTTCCTTTGCAGGATCTGAAGGCAGCATTTGTGTTTTATTTTGTGCACTCTCTTCCATCTTTGTAAAGACATGGGGAACATCTATTTTGTAGATTGCTTGATTTCCTGGAAGTCCAGTAGTTACTGAGTGCTCTAGCAAAAAATCAGATCAGTAATAGCTCAGTTTAAAGGAAGCCCTACTCAAGCACATCATAGATGACACGTGCTTTGCATGATAGTGTGATTGTGTTTGTCTGCTGAGTGTATCAGGTGGACACACCTATCTCTAAGGTAATAAGTATAAGGTAATTCCCTTACATGAATTTTTTATGGAAAATAGCTGTGGTCCACAGTGTTACATATTTAGTGGTGGTTAGGATTTTAGCAGAGTAGTAATAGCAGAACATTTTATTTATCTGTCATTTTGTATATTGGTTAAAGAAATCAATATTTTTGGGCCTTTGTCCCACTTTTATGTATGGCTTTGTCCAGATCTCTTTCTCTAAGAGGTTGAGGGGTATGATAGGAGTCTATTAGAGCAGTAAAAGAAGACCATTCTATTTCCATGCTATAAATTAACTACTACTTCTCGCTGCTAAGTAAAGTAAGTCTGCTTCTCATCCATCTGAATAGTGAGTGCTAAAACACATTTACAAGGTGTAATACTAAATCATCTTATACCTTCACTTTATCAGATAAGAAAACTTTGTTTTTTGCATCTTATTACAAGCAACAGTGTTTTGATACTCACTGTTAAAATTTGTGGATTATTTAAGTCTCAATGTAAATGTTAAACACATGAAAATTGCATGTATTAAGAATGCATTTTTGATAAAAGTGTGTTAATTGTTTTAAGAATTAAGCATGATTATAGAGACTAAAATAACTGATCCTACTAATATTTTTGAATGTGGCAATGGTAAGACAATTTTTACCATATCCAATTTTATAAAAAGCTGTACTGCAGACTTGGGTACCCCCTCGAGCTGTCAAGTCTGAACATTTTGATGTTGTTGATGACTTAACCAAAAAAGGAAGTCAGCACTAACACAAACTTTCCTTCAAATGAAAAAAAGAGGAAAAAATTTGAAACTTTGCAAAATTTAAATCAGGATGGCCGTAAGGAAAAGGAAAGACTGTCAAAACCATTTTGCCAGACAAAAGTTCTACTCTTGAGCAGTACAGTGATTTCCTGCTATACATTATTTTTGTTTCCCCTGAATCGGATTTATCTTCACCTACTGATTTGCCAGTCTTAATGCAAACTGCAATTGATTTAAATAGTTGATTTGCTGATTACAATATCACTGAATGTATTAAGGAAAACACTAATGTAATTTCCAGTGACATTCTGCAAAGGAAGCGAACACAAAAATTGAAAAGACTAACTTTGGGTGGTACAGAGGCACTTTGGAAGATAACAAAAAGATGAAATATCTGTTTCTGACAATGCCTCTGCTTCTGATAATGTTAATGCACTCTGAACAGCGCTTGACTCTGAAATGTTTGACATAGTGACAGACAATATCATGATGAAGGTAGCTGTTTCTTTATTAAATTCTGGTTTCTTGGTATGGAAAGAATTTTCACCTGTTCCCTGACTGGATTAAAGTTAGTTGATTTGCCAAATATATTTGATAGATTTCTTGATGATAAAATTAAATCTAGGACAACCATAATATACAGTAGTACAAATGACTTAAGTTGTATACTGTTAAATCATATGAAACAACCAGTGTTGAACATCACTGAAAAAAATGGAAAATAAGTCAGATTATGTTATATTCAGTGAAATAATTCCTTCAGTTAAATTAATGATTATCTGCAGTCCAAAGCATATTTATTTAACTCCTGGCTTCATCAGCTATGCACAGTATCTAATCTCTGTATTATTATTAATTGGAGGAGCTTCGATATGATTTATGAATGTATTCTAAAGATACTGCACTTAACTGATGATGATTTGGAATTTTTATCTGGGAATATGAATGATTTTATAAAGATTTATTTTGGACATTAAACACAGGAAGGCTTATAACTTTATAAAAAACCCACATCATAAGAAATGCTTTGGGAAAGTTTTAAATAAAGACAAAAAATATTTTTGCAATGCTCAAGCTATGGTAATAAATTTGATGAGTTAAAATGTATTATTTCTAAGTGTGACTTTGAATTAATAATAATAACAGAAATTTGGAATTCCTCTGAGTTTACTATGCCACGGTTTAAGAAATTTGAATATTTATATGAGTCCCTAAGGGGATGTAGTATACTGATATTAACAAAAGATTGATATTCAGTCTGAACTACTTATGTCTGATATAACCAATGTTATCAAAAACCTAATATGGATAAAATAAAATGTGGAGTTTTTAGACCGACTTAACACTAGATTATAATGCAACAAATTAATTTTTCTAGGTGATTTCAGTTACCCTGATACTGTAGACTACAAATATATTGTACTAAGAATGAATATTCTAGAAACTTTCCTGAAGTAATGTGTTTCCACAATTTGATACATCTGGTTATTGACAAAGCAAGGAAAAACAATAATTTGGATTGAATATTTTTAAATGACAAACTTAATTACCAATATACACATAGGCATAGCATTAGGTCTGTCAGATCATAATTGCATGTGTTTGGATATTAAGACTACAAAAACTACCACTTAGAAAATGAAAATATAGAATTATAGTAACAATGATAACAGATTAATTCAAATAAATTATGACAATATATTGGACTGTCGTGTAATTATATAAAGGATGGGGGTGCAATGTTTTAGAGAAGTTACTAATAAATGACAAAATAAATATCCTTATTAGTAGAACAAGCCATTGATAAGATGCTATAAGAAAAATATGAATATATTTGCAAAGTATAGAACATTTCCTACAAAACAAAACAAGAGAAATATAAATAAATAACTGAGGTATTACAATCCAAATTAAGACAGATAAAAACTGACTTTGAAATTAAGTTAGCCACCTTGGATAACAAAATTTACTATTGTAAGTATATTGATTCATATAAAAAGACTTCTAAACCAGTTATGGAATAGAATTGAATGGTACTTTATTGTGGAATATTGTGGAATTTTCTGGAAATCTCAAATGCACTTAATAAGCATTGCTCTGATATAACAAATATCAAAGGAAAAAGAAGAGTTTCATTTGAAAAGTTAGACACAAATGAAGTTGCCTGCTCTAAAATAGCATCAACTAATATTAAAAAAACACTATACAAGATCCAGAATAAAACATCAGCAGGACAGGATGGTATCCCTTCAATACTTTCAAGAAAAATAAGGGATGAATTAGGCCATTTGACTTCTAAAACGGGATTCCTTTTTATACTTATGATTTATACAACTGCAACACAGAGGGTATTACATATGCTTTACAGTGTCCATGTGGGTTGATATATATATATATATATATATATAGGTGAGAGCAAATAAAAAAGTAAATCGAGGTTACAGGAACATGTCAGATAGCATGCTAAAGTGGAGAGTCCTGTTGCTCAACATTTTTTAAAACATCATAACTCTGACCCTAGTGGTTTAAAAGCAACTATTTTGGAAAAGGTTTTCTTGCAATTTAATTTAGATAATGTTTGTAGGAGAAACGTCTGTATAAATAATCTAGTTTTATTTTAAAATTTGATACTTTGTGTCCCTCAGGTCTTAATGGGGATTACAACTGGAGAGTTTTTATTTGATTAATCAATATTGTTCTAATTGCTTAACTGGATAACTTGAATGTGCATATATATATATATATATATATATATATATATATATATATATATATATGGATCACCTTTAAAACCTCGAAACCGCGTTTGCCCGACACACTAATGACCGAAACGAAAAGACCGACAACATAAAATGCCGAAAACGCAAAACACCGAAAACCATTACACCAACACACTACACGTAAACAACACAGTACACTACATAACATATGCACTATCCCTAACCCAAACCCTAACCCTAAGGTCCGACACTACCACACACTTACCCTACCTGCACCCTAACCCTAACTCACTTACCCACCCCTAAACCCACAGTCCCTCGCTATCGCACACACACCCTACCTGCACCCTAACCCTAACTCACTTACCCACCCCTAACCCACAGTCCCTCACTATCGCACACTTACCTGTCCGCTCCCTAACACTAAATCCCTCACTCGATCGCACACTTACCGAGTCCGTCGGGTTCTCACCTTTTTGGTCATCTGTGTTTTCGGTATTCTCGTCCCGTCGGATTCCGTTTCGGGCAAACGCGAGTTCGAGATTTTAAAGGTGACCCATATATATATAGGCTGTTATTTCTGTTATTTCTGTATTTCTGTATTTTAGTACTCCTTGAAGGCTGTGTGTAAGATGAGACTCCAGAGTATTATATTTCATTATAATAAAGACCAGTGTTTTTATTTCCAGGCATTTTGTTTTATTTCAGTGGTTCCTGCCTAGTGGTATTATTTTTTGTTTCTTTTTCATGGTTTATCTTGGTTTTTAGGCAGTGAACCCCCATATAATTTGCCTCACATTTTTAGAGAAGATGTTATGGATGCATCATAGTGCACCACCAATAATTTCATTACTCATGTTGCTAAAACTGCAAGTTGATTAAGTCGCTCAAATGGTGTGATACTTCTCCTCAAACTTTGGAGAGGTTTGAACAAGAGCGCAGAATGAGGACTGATAACCCATTTATGTCAGTGGGACAGAGATCAAACTTTTCTCTATCAGGTGACCCCCATGTGCTGTTAGATAAATTGGAATATTTATTATATAAAGAGATGACTGCTCATTTTAATTTATTGGGTTTAAAATGCTATTTGGAGACTGATGTTACAGGGCTTTAAATCTGCCTCTACTCCTTTAGATCTACTCCTTTAGATCTGCAGACAAGGATGATAAAAGTTTTCCCAGAGGTGGCTTGCTGCAGCACATAAATGTGCCTTAGAGTAGGTTATTTGAGTGGTTCTTGCCTAGTGGTGTTATGTTTTATTTTCTTTTTTGTGGTTTGTTATGAATTAGTTACCTCTCTCTCAATCATATTCAGTTTCTTTCTCAAGACTTGCACTATTCCTAGGATGTGAAATTATCTGTAACTTGTATACCCAAGAAGGGGAAAACAACAGACACGAATAATTATCATCCAGTTAGCTTGACATCTTTACTGGGGAAATGTTGTGAAAGGTGTTTAGTGGAAGAAATAAACATGATTTGTATCAACATGGTTTTAACATTGGTAAATCTACATTAACTAATTTAGTTGAATTTTATAACCATGTTACTAATGTAATAGGTCATGGAATGTCTGCAGTGGTTATATACTTGATTTGGTAAAAGCATTCCATATTTTAATACTTAAAGCAATTTTTGAAACTTTTCTCAAAGATCATTTAAACCCAAACCTAATCAGCTGGATTATGGAATAGTTGCTTGACAGAAGACAAGTTGCAGTAATCTCTGGACTAAGTTCAACTCCTTCTCCAGCTTGTGTCCCCCAGGGCTCAGATGACATCTTACAGGTAATGTTTGATCTGCATATTAATGATAACATTAAAACTTATAAACACAAACATTTATGTTTAAAATAAAATCTCTAAACTCTCCACTGAAATCAAAGTATATTACACAGATTCTCTCATGACTATAGAATAAGCTTCTTCTGGACATAAGAAAATCTGAATCACTTCTGATTTTTAAAAATAATTTAGATAAATGTTTTGGTTTGCATGTGCATAATCCACAGTTTACTGAAACAGCACTCTTGGATGGCCCTCTGGTCTAAATACTGCAAGAATGACTTAAGAACTTATATGCCATGGTGCCCCTTTTCACCTCACAGTTGTGGAAAATTGGTCAGTAATGTAAGGAAAAAACTTGTTGTTGTTGTGTCTTTCGGCTTTTCCCGGTTAGGGGTCACCACAGCGGAACTCTGGTCCGCTAATGATTGGCAGTAGATTTTTACATGCCGAGTTGCCAGCCCTGATGCACAACCTTCAATGAAGGTATGCCCATTCACGCATGTCTCCACACAGAAGACACTCTAGCTGAGAATCAAACCAGACAGTGTCTTACTGTGAGGTGACAACACTACCGCGGCACCACCACCGCAGTCCAAATGTAAAGCAAAAACTAAAATGCCTAAATCAACAAAGGGAAAGCTATACACAATCCTGCTTTTTTTGCATGACTGTGTACTAATGGCTGAACAAATAGTAAAAATGTAAGTAATAATTCTTGCTAGATTAGAAAATGTAATAAGGTTCCAGGAATAAATGTTATATTAAGGAATCAGCTTGGGGCAGTGTGACAGACTTGGAGTACAAAAATGTGAGGCATTACTCACAAACCTGGGGCAAAGTACTCGAGGCTTCAAGTCTAAGGAACAGTCAAATAAACTAAGGACAAGAATGATAGAAGTTTACAATAGGCTACAGGAAAGTACTTGAAAAGATGGAATTATAAATCTCATATAATAATGAGGAGAATTAACATAAGAAAATGATGCTGAACCTGAGAACAGGCTACACATTAAGAAATATGTCAAATGCATGGAAAGAAATGAACAAATATTATCAAGACTCTACAGAGAATGTGCAAACAAAAGCATTAGGGAAGGAAGCTTGGCTTGTATAGTGGTAGGTTCCCAGGTTTATAGGCTATTGATCTGTGAGAATCCTAAGAAGCCTAGCGCATTACTAGTCTTTTTTACCCTTGCATTTTCTGCATGAGTATCCATGGAGGGGGAGCTATGTTGGGACATTTCATTGTTGTCCCTATCTACAAGAGACATGAGCACTAAGGAAAATTTGCAGTTTCCCATCCATTGCCCACATTACATTTGAATAGAGTAAGAGAAGTACATTGCTTTATCTGGAGTGGAAGACAGTTCCACAGGAGTGGTATTCACTGTGATACAAAATAGTCCCCCCAAAAAGTTATAATTATGTTGAAAGAAATTGGGATACCTTGAGTGGGTATTCATGCTACCACTGGATGTGAAAATGTGTAATAGGTCAGAAAGGATAGGGTATGTTAAAATTCTATTCACATGTTAGAGTTTGCATTTTAGCAGCTTTTATTGATACTGAGAAGAAGGATAAGGCTTTAAGATTGCCTGCATAGCTTTTTTGTAATTTAGGCCCTTCATTTTTTTTGAGAAAGTGTTGCAGACTTTACAGTTGTGACAGATATTTGGACAGGTACATATAGAAATGGATATTATACTCCATGACTGGCCTAATGAGAACCGCATACAGTTGAATGATTACATCATTTGACCTGAATGCCATGCCTTTATAAACTGTGGAATGAAAAAGGACTTAATTACAGCAGTAGATATGTGCCAATAAAAAGAATGTTTGTTTTCTACATGGGTTCCCAGATCCCTGACTACAGGATAAACATTTGAGGGAGGGTTATTGTTGATGTGATAGACACTAGGGAAGGCATCCCTGCCAAAGAATAGTATTATAAATTTCTTGGCATTTAGTTTTAGTTCATGGTTTTGACATCAGCTATTTGTTTGGGAAAGGCCTTCATGGAGGATGTTGGTGTCTTGTGGGAGTTAATGATCGTATCAAGTTTAAATCCACTGCAAACTTGGTGAGCCATAAACCCTTAACTTTTGCTTTGATATTTAATAACTAAATTCCAAAGAGGTGTGGCTCAAGGATTGATCTGTGGACTACATTGACAGTGATAGTTTTTCTGGAGGTGTAGAGCTGACTATTCTAATTTTCTGGGTTCTATTTGTGAGCCAGTTAGCTATCCAACAAGACAAATTCCAAGAACTGTGGCCAGGATTATTTAATGGAGATGAGACACTCCCTTTTCGGTGGACCTTTTAGAATTCCCCCATTACCTTGTTCAGAAAGATTGACAAACTGACTGAACAGCCACATGAATCTATCAGGGGAATTGCTGTTCAGTTTTGGAATATTGTATACCGCAGTGTAATAACCTCACATGCATTCTGCTGCAAATGGAGAAGGGACAAAAATAGACACCTATATCTAACATACAAAAAATTAAATCCAGCTTTTAATATAAAAAGGAGCAACTCACAGAGGGTAAATATTCTAGTACCCACCAGCTATCCAAGTAATAACAACAACAATTCCACAGGATACTGGAACAACACAAAGTTGAGTAACTCAATAGACATCCACCATAAGTAGAAAGAAAAAAGATTTTTATTTCATGAACGAACAGGCAAGCGCTTTCACCCAATAGGGCTTCATCAGACCAAATAAAACTGCTGAGTTAACATCAATTTATACTAAAAACAGTGAGAAATCTGTAATCAATTAGTCCTTAAAGACACATTCAAATAATTAAAACCATTCTACAAATAAAAAACTCATATAATAGTAAATTTCCATAATATGCGAAAAAAAAAAAATATATATATATATATATATATATATATATATATATATGTATATAGATATAGATATATGAAAAACAATTTCTAACCATCAACATGTCTCAAAGAAACTAAAGTAAAAGATTAAAAAATATAACTAACAAATAAAAAATAAAAATAGAAAATAGAAGCACAATAAAATGTGAAACTTTTAGGTCCGCAATCCCCTAGATTTCAAGATGGGCCTAAGGGAAACCTTGTCATTAAGCCCAGGATACTGATTGGCCCTAAGCCTTATAATCCATCTGGTTTCCTGGGTTTCAGTTACATTCCTAATATCACCCCCTCATGGGTTTGGATAGATGACTTCCATGACCATAAACTTAAACGTCAGTGTCCAAAACATGCTTAGAAAGTGCTTTGACCTTTGACCTAATCCCCATCTCATACAGATGTTCACGTATCCTATCTCTAAGTCTCCTGTCCATCTTATCCACATAGAACATATGACAGGAGACACAATATGCAAGATATACCACATGTTCTGTCTTGCAGTTGGCAACCACTCGAAATCGAAACCTATAATTAATCAATGGGTGTACAAAGACACCATATTTATCTATATGAAGAAAATGCAAAACAAGTGACCACCACCACGGACTTCAAGCTATGATAAAGTCCTTTATTGGATGTAAGGTAATCCAGAAACAAAAATTCAAATGTAATAAAATCTCCCTTGCAATGTCCAATGATAAGCGCTTTCGGAAAAGTCCTTCATCAGATCGTAATTTTAGGAAATGGGGAACATCATTTAAAAAGAAGAAATGACCAATCAAAATTAAATATTGAGCGACACTTTCTTTGATATATAGCTAATAGTCAACAAGAAAAATACATCCTAGATAAACCATCCGAAAATGTCTGATTTGCATATCATAAGCCACTTATGGACCAATCAACATGTACCTGTAGCCAAAGACTGCCCAATAGTTAAACAAACCAATGAAAAGTGACTATTTCACACATATTCGTAAGCTTATACCACATTAGACAGCCTAATAGTTAAAAAATGCCGTATGTGGTAAACAACAGTGGTAAGAGTAACTTCTTTAATAAGTGACTAAAATGCACTCTTTCATAGCATGCTATAGCTAACAAATGCCTAGACTGACAAATAAAAAGGAGAACAAATCCCACCATAATCAGACACAGTATGACTGAATCTCCACCAATAGCGGAGATTAATGGCAAAAAAAAATATTAGCTCATCCGCATAAGGGCAGTTAGTTGAAATAACAAGCCATAAATAACAGTAAATCATAAAAAATGATGTCCAATAAGAAATCTAATAACAAATTTAAGAATACATTTCTTGACAGGAACAGTTCTTTGCTATGAACTAAAAAAATTATGCGGAACAGCTAAGCAAACACAACCTTGCTTGTGTGCCGCCAACTTTGCAACTAGTGTTAACATTTAGAAAGCCATGCTCTACTACCATCAATACTAAAGAATGTTCTTTATATGAGTAATGTCAGCTGTCAAATAAAATGCTTTGAGTGCGTGTGTATTACAAACCATATAAGCTGAGAAAGATGTATTGAAAAATGTTAAGAATCATAGCCAATCTCAACACGCTCTATGGATAAACACACCAATTGCATTAAATTGCCATGAACAAATCCATATACTTTAAGCAAATAAAGCCATCCAGTCATAACAAATGATTTACAACCAATGGCTGGAAGAATATGCCTCCAAGGGCCAATCAGCATAGTCTCCCATAACTGATAGACCAATGGTCGTGGAAAATTATCACATATTAAATGAAGCATCTAAAATTACGCAAATATTTGCTAAATGATGTGACACAACCAAACAGAATATATTATCCTACTTTTGGTCAAGTGGATGTAAAAATATATTGTAAATAATGGAAGCCCATAGTAACAATCATTAGCTAAGAAGAAACTTACAAAACGATGCTTAACACTACACAAAATTATCCAAAAATTTTAGTAAAAACAAGATTCCGCATAATATATAAAGAATTAACAAATAACAGGGAAGTTTATGATACTAAAGACTCATGCTCCCAATGGGAAAGTTAAAAATAACTATTCCTAAAGTCTATAAAAATGCAAAAAAAAAAACATGGGCAGGAATATAATGTGTTGTAGCCACTCGTATAGCATCAATTTGACATGTGGACCAATGGCAGTCAACCATCAAATGACCATTCAAGAAACTTAATCCTGCATTAGGACCTATGAATGTAAATGCACATTGTAGGTATTGGAGACCAAGCAAAAAACATTTGCTTGAAAACACCACTCAATACTACAAATAGCACTAGCCACACAAAATAACAGAGATACCTAAAATAGCTATTACTAAAATTTAAACATGATGCAAAGATGCGTTGGTCAATAATATAAAAATATGATATATCCAATCTTAAAGCACCAAAATAACATACAGGCCAATAGCAATAAACCATCGACAGACCATCAAAGAACCAATCAAGAGAACTTTGTCCCACGTTCAAGCCTATAGATGTGAATGCACATTGAAGGTATTAAAACCAAGCAAAAGGCATTTACTACAAAGCACCATGCAATAATACGAATGGCGCTAACCAAACAAAAATACAGGGAGCAAACAAATGAAGAAAAATGCCCTGGTGGATATTGCCATCTAACGTGGTATAAGCTTACAAATATGTGTGAAATAGTCTTTTTTGATTGGTTTGTTTAACTATTGGGCAGTCTTTGGCTATAGGTACATATTGATTGGTCCATAAGTGGCTTTTGATATGCAAATCAGACATTTTTTGATTGGTTTACCTAGGATGTATTTTTCTTGTTGACTATTGGCTATATCAAAGAAAGTGTTGTTCAATATTTTAATTTTGATTGGTCATGTCTTCTTTTTAAATGATGTTCCCCATTTCCTAAAATTATGATCTGATAAAGGATTTTTCTGAAAGTGCTTATCATTGGACATTGCAAGAGGGATTTTATTATGTTTTAATTTTTGTTTCTGGATTACCTTACATCCAATAAAGGATTTTATCATAGCTTGAAGTCCATGGTGGTGTCACTTGCTTTGCATTTTCTTCTTCACGTTTACTAGTGTGACACCTTCAGCAGCTGCAGGTCTTTTCTTTTCTCATCTGTATCTATATAGTCACAGAAATTACATTGGTTACAAGGAAAGGTACCCTCATTCACAAAGTCGGCAGCCCCATAATTAACCCTGGGATAACACAAAAGCCTTCTCAAATTGGGCTTATTCTTGTGCACAAATTGTGGAACTTCACCAACAATCTCCTTAATGTCTGGGCCCACTGCAAGGATCCTCTAATGTTTCCTAATAACATCCTTAATGGATCATACATCCTCAGTATAAAACATAGGGACCCTAACAACTCCAGACCTAGCTAAAAGACCTGACACAACATTCCCTATGACATCAGAAAAGTACGGTGCTGCTACACCCCTTCTAAGATAAGATTAGTCATCTCACTCTCAATCTCTCTTTCCCCATAGGCTCTAGCACCTAACTTTTGTCTTAAATCATCCAACTCATTCCTAAAGCCAGCTTCTGTAGGGTTATAATGAGACACCCTCATGGCCTGGCCCTTGACCACATTAGCAAACACATAACCTGGATGCATGCAATGTCTATGTAAGAGGGCATTGCAATGGCAGGACTTCCTGTAAACACCTGTATTCAGTAAACCACTGTCCACCCTATCAACATGGACATCCAGGAATGAAATCCTATGGGAGGAAGACTCAAAACTAAACTTCAGATAGGCATAAGAATGACTTGAGGACCTGAAAGTTTCACATTTTATTGTGCTTCTATTTTCTATTTTTATTTTTTATTTGTTAGATATATTTTGTTAATCTTTTACTTTATTTTCTTTGAGACATGTTGATGGTTAGGAATTGTTTTTCATATATATATATATATATATATATATATATATATATATATTTTTTTTTCACATATTATGGAAATTTGCTATTATATGAGTTTTTTATTTGTAGAATGGTTTTAATTGTTTGAATGTGTCTTTAACGACTAATTGATTGCAGATTTCCTACTGTTTTTAGTATAAATGGATGTTAACTCAGCAGTTTTATATGGTCTGATTTAGCCCTATTGGTTGAAAGCGCTTGCCTGTTCGTTCATGGAATAAAAAAACTTTTTTCTTTCTTCTTATGATGGCTGTCTATTGAGTTACCCAGCTTTGTGTTGTTCCAGTACCCTGTGGAATTGCTGTGGTTGTTGCAGCTTTTAATATATATACGTTTAACTTCCTACAAAGTATATGTTACCATATTCTAGGGAAAACATTAAAAAAGGCAACAACTGATTCATAATTCAAAAAAGGAGTCTACACACAATTAGAATTATTAAGAATGTGTGGTCATCCTGCATGGTATAGCTGATTATATCAGTTTTCAATATTTTGATACTGAGCTTATGGCAATCAAACTTGGATTCAAACCGTTTTGCAAACTGATATTACTAAATAGCATTATACAATAATTCTTGGGAATCATTTATATACTAATTGCTTCATCAACTGCATTTTATTATACAGATGAGACGGTGTTAGTATGCTGTATACCATCTTACTGTGAAGGCTGTAGTACAATGAATATCTTTCATCTGATGCTGCCATCCTTATAACATATTTACTATGTAGTTAGAACCAAGCTGTTATCCAAATTGTAGGGACTACTTTCCACCGATGCATGCCTTATCAACCAGTACTTACTTCTACTTCACAAATCCACACATCAGTCTAATGTTGTGCATAATTGCTCTGCTTATCATTGAGCATTACCTTACGTAAACATAATTCATATCTGCTTCCCCCTGATAACAAAATCATTAAGACTATATATGCTTCTTTAGCGCTGCATCTCTTAATAAAAAAATAAGTTTTAATGCTATACAATACTAATGTTATGATATGATTAAAATAAGGGCTGCATCCAGCACTAAGTGACCTTGACAGCTGTCTAGGACCCTGTGTTGGCTAGGGAACCCCACCAGACAACATTAATTAAAAACAAACATACACTATTGCTTTGCTGCTCTGCTTCATGTGTGAACAGCAAACAAATACTGCTAGGTCTGGAAACAAAGATAGACTGAAAAACATATTTTTTTTAGTTCTAAGGTGCAGTTTCCCTTTAATAAGTTCTTCACCACATGTTTGCGGTGCAGTAGACTTTTTTTCCTGCTTTTTGTTTAAAACTGCATTGTGTTTGGTTTTGATTACCAGCCTAGTACCTGTAAGGTTTCTCCTTTGCTGTGTTTGTCATCTGGAAACAAAGACAGACTAAAAAAAAACATATTTTTTTAGTTCTAGGGTGGAGTATTCCTTTAATAAACTCTTCACCATGTTTGCAGTGCAGTAGTTTTTTTTTTCCCTTCTTTTTGTTGAAATTGCACTGCGAGTGGTTTTCGGTACCAGCCAAGTACTTGAAAGGTTTCTCCTTTGCTGTGTTTGCCATCTGAAAACAAAGATGGACTGAAAAAAAAAATTTTAGTTCTAGGGTGGAGTTTTCCTTTAATAAACTCTTCACCATGTTTGCAGTGCAGTAGTTTTTTTTTCCTTTCTTTTTGTTGAAATTGCATTGCGAGTGGTTTTCGGTACCAGCCAAGTACCTGAAAGGTTTCTCCTTTGCTGTGTTTGCCATCTGAAAACAAAGATGGACTGAAAAAAAAATTTTAGTTCTAGGGTGGAGTTTTCCTTTAAGATTTCCTGCTTGGTCTGCAGCAGCTGTTGCTTTTCCACTGGCAAATGATTTCAGCTTTTGAGTCAATGAGCCTGGAGATGGCAAACACAGCAAAGGAGAAACATTAAGCTCTTTTACCCATGACAATAAGGGCTTCTTCAAAGTAAAATCACACAATAAACTTGCATCTTAAATACCCCGTGACCCATCACTTAATACAGAAATTACCAGCACTTCCCCCAAATAAATCACACCCTTTTAAATTTAAAGTAATAAGATCCAATATATTATAATACACATCCTAGAATAGGTAATAAATAGATAATACTGAATGAACAAATATAAATCAAAATATATGCATCTAATGAATTACATTTAAAATATAAAATATATACACATATTCAAATAAAGTAACACTTGATAAGTGTAGTATTTATTTCAAATTCTTCCTCCTCTAATTTTTAAATTCCCAATAATGGAACAAGAATCATTTAAACCTGGTTTATTAGTGGCATCTATTCTCAGCTCCCGTATAGTCTCATTATGTTCTAATAAATTTTCATAGTCACCCCCTTTCTTTTTAACTAACACCTTGTCAACAATAAGAAATCAAAATCTCTTAAAATTAGTACATTCTAAGCTATGTCTAAGTAGGGCATTAGTTGTTATTTTCTTTTGGATGTCATTAATATACTCCCCTATCTAATCTTTTAACCTCCTAATGGTTTTAACTACATAAAAAGCTTGACAGGAAATACATGTAGCAAAGTAAACTACCATTTTAGTGTTACAATTAAATTTTCAGGGACATACTATGGTGCGGTCATAATTACTGATGGTCATATGTGGACCATCATTTATATATTTACAAAACTTAAATCTATCACACTTTACCATCATAGATTTAGATTTATAAGATTTAAAATCTAAATTCCCTTCTAACCATCCTTTAATGTTCTTACCCCTACTGTAGACAATCTGTGTGGATCTACCCAATCTGTCCTTCACCTAAGGTGTAATGGACATATTCCAGGCCATTTTCAGTGACAATCTGATACGTGACAGTAAATGTACATTGCTAAAATTAGACAGTAATATTAAGCAGCTTTGTAAATTATTTGCTTTTTGATTCTTTTAAGACGGATTATAGATGGATTTTTAATGAATTAGTAATATTTAGTAAGCAGAGTATGGAGAGAAAGCAATTGGAGTAACCCAGCCACTGGAGATTTACAAACCAGTGCATTTCTTCATTCTGATATGATGGAGAGAATGTAGGTTGATATATTGTGTGTGCAAGAGACCAGATGGAAGGAGAGTAAGGCCAGGTGTATCAGAGGCAGGTTCAAATTGTTCTTTCATGGTTTGGATGGGAGGAGAAATGGGGTAGGGTTTATCCTGAAGGAACAATATGCCAAGAGTGTTTTGGAGGTGAAAAGGGTATCCGACAAAGTGATGTTTATGAAGCTAGAAATTGATGGTGTGATGATGAATGTTGTTAGTGCATAGGGGTGTATGATGGATGAGAAAGAAAAATTTTGAAGTGAGTCGGATGAAGTCGTGGTGAGTGTACCCAAGGGTGAGAGAGTGGTGATTCAAGCGGATTTCAATGGGCATGTTGGTGAAGGGAACAGAGGAGAAGAGGAAAGGATGGGTAGGTATGGTGTTAAGGAGAGGAATGTAGAAGATCAGATGGTAGTGGATTTTGTGAAAAAGATGGACATGGTTGTGGTGAATACATATTTTAAGAAGACGGAGGAGCATGGGGTAACATGCAAGAGTAGAGGAAGATGCACACAGGTAGATTATATCCTATGCAGAAAGGCCAGTGTGAAGGAGATTGGAGACTGTAAAGTGGTGCTAGGGGAAAGCATAGTTAGGTAGCACAGGATGGCTGTCTATAGGATGACATTGGTGATCAAGAAGAGGAGGAGGAGAGTGAGGGCAATGTCAAGGATCAACCAGTGGAAGCTGAAACAGGATGATTGTTATGGAGTTCAGGGAAGAGTTAAGACAGGCACTGGGTGGCAGTGAAGAGTTACCAAATAGCTGGCTAACTACAGCAGAGCTGGTAAGGGAGATGGCTAGAAAGGTACTTGGTGTGACATCTGGACAGAGGAAGGAGGACAAGGAGACCTGGTGGTGGAATGAAGTACAAGAAAGTATACCCAGAAAGGTGAAGAAGAAATGGGATTGTCAGATAGATGAAGAAAGTAGACAGAAGTATAAGGAGATGAGGCGTATGGCGAAGAAGGAGGTGGCAAAGGCTAAGGATAAGGCATATGGAAAATTGTATGAAAGGTTGGACACTAAACAGAGGGAAAAGGACCTGTACCAATTGGCTCGACAGAGGGACCATGCTGAGAAAGTTGTGCAGCAGGTAAAGGTGATAAAGGATAAAGAGTGAAACATACTCACAAGCAAAGAGTGTTTTGAGCAGATGGAAAGAGTACTTTGAAGGGCTGATGAATGAAGAGAATGAGAGAGAGAAGGCTGGATGATGGGGATAGTAAATCAGGAAGTGCAATGATTAGCAAGGAGGAAGTAAGGACAGCTATGAAGAGGATGAAGAAAAGAAAGACTGTTGGTCCAGATAACATACCTGTGAAAGCATGTCAGTGTTTAGGAGAGATGGTGGTGGAGTTTTTAACCAGATTGTTTAATGAAATCCTGTAAAGTGAGAGGATGCCTGAGGAGTGGAGAAGTGTTTTGGTACCGATTTTTAAGAATATGGGTGATGTGCAGAGCTGTGGACAACAAAGAGGGATAAAACTGATCAGTCATAGGATGAAGTTATGGAAAAGAATAGTGGAAACTATGTTAAGAAGGGAGGTGATGATTAGTGAGCAACACTATGGTTTCATGCCAGAAAAGAGCACTACAGATGTGATATTTGCTCTGAGGATGTTGATGGAGAAGTATAGATAAGGTCAGAAGGAGTTGCATTGTGTCTTTGTGGACTTAGCAAAAGCATATGACAGGGTGCCTAGAGAAGAGTTGTGGTATTGTATGAGGAAGTTGGGAGTGGCAGAGAAGTATGTAAGAGTGGTAAAGGATATGTACGAGGGTAGTGTGACACTGGTGAGGTCTGCATTAGGAGTGATGGATGCATTCAAGTTGGAGGTGGGATTACATCAAGGATCATCTTTGAGCCCTTTCTTATTTGCAATGGTGATGGACAGGTTGACTGACTCTGGATGACATTTTGATCTGTAGTGAGAGTAGGGAACAGGTTGAAGAGACCCTGGAGAGGTGGAGATGTGCTCTGGAGAGGAGGGGAGAGGAGAAGAGAGGAATGAAGGTCAGTAGGACTAAGAATATATGTGTGTATGAATGAGAGGGAGGATAGAGGAATGGTGAGGATGCAGGGAGTAGAGTTGGTGAAGGTGGATGAGTTTAAATAGTTGGGATCAACAGTTCAGAGTAATGGTGAGTGTGGAAAACAGGTGAAGAAGAAGGTACAGGCAGGGTGGAATAGGTGGAGAAAAATGTCAGGAGTGATTTGTGACAGACGAGTACCGGTAAGAGTGAAAGGGAAGGTCTACAAGAGGGTAGTGACACCAGCTATGTTATATGGGTTGGTGACAATGGCATTGTTGAAAAGACAGGAGTCAGAGCTGGAGGTGGTAAATTTAAAGATGATAAGATTTGTAATGGGTGTGACAGGCTGGATGGTTTGGAGACAAAGCTAAAGACATGATTGCATTGGTTTGGACATGTGCTGAGGAGGGATGCTGGGTATATTGGGAAAAGGATGCTAAGGATGGAGGTAAGTGGAAAAGAGGAAGGCCTAAGATAAGGTTTAAGGATTGGTGAGAGATGACATGCAGGTGGTTGGTGTGACAGAGGAAGATGCAGAGGACAGAAAGAAATGGAAACAGATGATCAGCTGTGCTGATCCCTAATGGGAACAGCCAAAAGAAGAAAAAGTCATGTATCAGAGTCTTCATAAGTTCCATCCCAGTCCAGTCAAATAATTCGAGAAGCTCTTGATGCATTAAAAACCCATTCTTCATGCCTACTGGAAATTTCCAGAGGTGAAGACCTTTAAGAACTTGCTTTAAGGAAATACATTTGTTTAGAAAAGAATTGTCCATTTTTAGCGTCCTGTATTTTCTTGTTAACATTTGAGTGACTTCAACTGTGTTTTAACCAAACCAAGATCGATCATCTCATCCTGTGGTGCGACAAATTCAAAGAGGAAGAGTGTAACCATGCAGAAATATCAATATTACCAAATCCATTTTCAGAGTACAATGTCATTTCATTCAAACCACTTGAATCACTGCTAAAAGCAATCTGTACACTAGTGCCAGCCATTCGCTGTTGCATTGATGTTACCAGGTTCAAAGGATCAGTACCGCGGGGGGGGGGGGGTGTATGTAGACAGTTGCTGCAACAGTATTGTTAGTTCACTGGGTAAACTTTCCATGTTTTTAAATTGTAAAAACTTAATCCATTTCAATAAAAAGAAACAATGTAACACTGAATTGTAGTGGATACTGATAACCAAAACCACTCAGAATGCAAAAAGAAGTAAAAAAAAACAACTATGGCACCATGCAAACATGGTAAATAGTTTATTAAAGTTGAACGCTAACCACTTTTGGCCATGACAATAAGGGCTTCTTCAAAGTAAAATCACACAATAAACTTGCATCTTAAATACCTTGTGAACCATCACTTAATATAGAAATTACTAGCACCTCCCCCAAATAAATCACTACACTTTAAATTTAAAGAGATAAGCTCCAATATGTTATAATACACATCCCAGAATAAATAAATAGGCAATAAATAGACAAATACTGAATTAACAAATATTAATCAAAATATATGTTTCTAAAGAATGAAATTTAAAATATAAAATGTAAACTATAAAATGTATACACATATTTAGATACAGTAACACTTGATCAGATTAGTACTTGTTTCAAATTCTTCTTGTTCTTATTTTTAAAGTCCCAGTAATGAAACAAGAATCATTTAAATCTGGTTTACTAGTAGTATCTAATCTCAGGATTTAATTTTGCAGCAGAACGGTCAAGCACTTGTATTAAATGCAGGACCATATTTGTGGCAGCATAGAATTTCTTTTTATTTATTTATTTATTTATTTATTTATTTATTTATTTATTTTTTAATTTTTTTTTTATGCAACATTATGGATGTTTTGCTTTAATGCTGCACTATGGGAGAGCAACCTAGTGCAACAGCAGAGAAATTGACTTCACTTTTGTTGCTTTGTGAACCATGATCAAGGGACTGGTTTGTCTTTTATTGCTTTTGTCTGTTAATCTAGCAAATTTTAAAATCAACAGTATTAAAATATTTAAAAATTGTCCTTAATTGCAATACATTGAATGCGCTATTTCTGCTGTATCTTGTAATAAGTTGCCCTGTCTTCATTTGATAAGCTGTCCCCCAAAGCTATTCGCCCTGGTTACCCTCAAGACATATACTGCATTCCAATCTATTTCTCCCTAATTTTCCCTAAAACTAAGCAGCTCCTTACAAACATAGCAAGCAGTGACCCTATACCCAGTCTGATAAGCACAACTCAAAAAAATCAAAAAATGTTTCTAATTAGATTTTGTACATTACCATAGCTCAGGACCTGACTCTCTTCTCTGGGGACTAACCCTGCTCAAGTCAGCCACACTTAGCCACACTACAAGTGGCTTTGCTATTCTCATCACCCAACCCCATATCATTAAATACAAAAGCATATCACTTGACCCACACCATCCCCCATATCATAAACTCTATTGGCTAAAACATATCACCTAACTCTTCACCCGTACCAACCAATATAGCCAACCAATTAAAACCTAATGAATAACCAATTAATGACAAATCAGAAAACAGTCATTTTCCCCCATTCTGCTTCATAGTTTCATAAGTGATTACTAGGCTAACTGTTCAAAAGCCCTTACAAGTCTAGGCAGTTTTACCCAGACAGATTTTACCCAATTTTCTCTTCCTAAGGGAAAGATAACAAGAGTCAGCAAGTGATGATTTTGACTGTTTTTACAGACTGCCTCTGTCCATAAGGGACATGGGCATTATCCCAGTAGTGACTTTATGATTTCCCATCCATCAGTCCAGGTTGTGCTTGAAGAAGGTCAGGGAAGGGTCATGTGAATAAGAAGTCTATTCCAAAGAAGGGGCAATCTCTGGGACTCATTTCTGTCTCTCCAGCATGATCTATTCATGTCAGAGATCAGGTTTAGATCTTTGGAGTGGGTAACCCTCATGCAGTTAGTTTTGCGAATATGCGACATTTCCATCAGGGCTGGGTGAGAGACTGGCTTGTAGGTCAGACACAGATCACCCCTTTGTAATTGGTAGGAAACTGAATACAGTGATAGGGTTTTTAATTGATCCACATATAACACATTGGTTATACCCTCTATTTTTTGGTGAGAAACTTCTGACGATGCTCCAACTGTTGGAGGTGCCTGGTGAGGTACATGGCAAAAATGCATTGTACTCGATTATTGGTCTGATGAGGACTGAGTACAGTGGCACTATGACATCCTTAGATCTGGATGCCACACCCTTACTTATAAACAGAGCCAAATGGGATTTCATCACCACCATGGACACATGGTGATCAAAGTTTATATTACTAGCTATATGAGTAGCCAGATCTCTCACCACTGGGTCCACTTTTGAGGGGTGCTATCGGGCGTTGTAATTTTCAGGGTTATTTGATTTCCCAAAAGGGTATTATTATGCCCTTATTCACATTTATTTTGAGGCCATGGCTCTGACACCAATTATTAGTCTATGTCAGACCTTTCTGTAGGATATCAACATCATTTAGGGAATCAATGATTTTCTCCAACTTGCGGTCATCGGAAAACTTGGTCAGCCAAAGGCCATCTACATTTGTCTTAACATCTGAGAAGTATATTCTAAAGAGGAAGGGCCCCAGCAGTGAGCCCTGTAGTACTCCACTGGTAACTGGCTGATTGCTGAATGTGGATTCCCCCACTCTTAACAGCATGTATCCTATCTGTGAGCCATTTGGCTATCCATCTGGTGATGTAGAGTTTTATGCCCAATTTTGTGAATTTATTTATAATACCTGTGAGGTGTATTGTATCAAATATATTGGCCAGGTCAAGGTGGATGGTATGCATGTTCTTACCCTCATCCATGACCTTGGTGGCCTTCTCAAAGAAGTCCACCAGACTGAGCAAGCAGGACCTGCCCTTGACAAAACCTAACTGTGTTAGGTCTAGAGTCTGGAGATTTCCTATGTCTTTTTAATTATGTCCATGGTTATCCTTTCAAGAGCCTTGAATATGAGGCTAGTCAGATTTATGGGTCAGTAGTTTCCTGGTTCAGTTGATGGTTCTCCTTGTGTAGAAGGATGACTGTTGCCGTCCTCCACTCTACAGGGAAAAAGCCTGTCTGTAGACTGTAGTTAAATAGAGATCTGAATGCAGTGGCGGCTGGTGACTTCAAATCACAGGGGGGCTGCAGGAGACAGCTGAATGTGTGGGGTCAAGGGGAAGGGGTGTGGTCAACCATAAAGGGGAGGAGATATGCAAAAAACCACAAAAAACTAACTTTACTTAAATACGCTGCCCTGGGTGGCAAACCATCATTATGAAAGTCCAATCACGACAAAAATAAGTGTAGAAAAATAAAAATATTTCAATGCATTGGCTGCATGACAGCTTACTTAATATCTAGATGGAAACAAAAGGTTGAGGCATGAAAATATAAATTACTTTTTAAATACATTACTGGAATGCCAGTCAAAATCAAGTATAAGAAAAACCAGAAGCACTCAACTCAAACCACTTCTCCTTGCACTGCAGTTCTAATTATAATATATTTAGCTTTATTAAAGTACCAAGTAACATGCTGAAGGTAGAAATCTATGTGATGCCCCCACTTGTAAAAATGTTTCTTATCCAAAAAAGACCTGCTGCCTGGCAACTTGTTTCATGGGGAAAACATGATAAAAGTAAAAAATGAAAAGCAAACAAGAAACAAGCTCAAGATACATTGCTTAAAGGATTACTGTACAGGTTATGGACCACACAATTGGCATTCTGTTTAGTTTACGGGTAACGTCTGTAGAGATGACTGGAAGTCTCCAACAAGTGTAATGAGCTTTTTAAAATAATGGAATCCTGTCCTTTAATACCCAAGGCTTATACATTATCTAGTCAAGTATTCTCTGCATGGCAACAACAGAAAGGCTTTCGATGTTGGCAATTCTTTAACAGTATGATTATTAAAGCTTACTTGCATCTTACGATGTCAGACAAGCTTACCTTATGGTCATTAAAGCATTGCTACTTAAACACAGAGCAACAGGCACTTTGAGTAATAAGCATAAATCTGAGTAATAAGCATAAATCAACAGTACAAAAATATGACAGAAACCAGACCATTCTGCAAAATCAAGGACAGATGAAAAGCCACTGTAGTACTTATGCAGTGTGTCCTCCCCATCCAAGGTAGATACAACTACTCCTTGCCTTGCTTGGACACATCCAGAGTCACTACATGGGGGAGTGGGGTGCAACAAGCATGTCACAATTTGAAATCTCTCTGGCTGACTGTGATGGCCCTGACACATTTGTCATACCTCTCAACCTCAAGAGCAAGAAATCTGGACAAAGCCATACACAGAAGTGGGACAAAGGCCCAACAATAAGGACAATTTTTAAATATTGCTCTAATAAACTTAGAAAGATAATAGAATAGGTCTTGCATTAGTATGAATTTTCTGAAGGGTATAAAATCTGAAACTCAAATGTCTGTCATTTTCTAACTTCAGTCTTTAGTGATTTGTCACTAATTTGCCAAAAACATAATTTTATGAAAAATGGACCAAAAATGTGATGCAAAATATAAAATAGACACACAATACAGCTGCTAGCTGTCAAAGAAGGACAGTGTGTTGTTAGTACTGCTACCTTGAGCAGCTGACAAAATAAAAGAATCTACATGCATTTCAAGTAATCTATAACTTTGATTATTACAGTTATTTCTTAATTGTAAACCCTCCATGTTTTCTTCCAAAATTGCTATTTTATGGAGGGATTATTAGGGGGAAGAGCAACATTTTGAGCCAAAAATTGAGGACAGTTGAGAAGTTGGCTATGCCTAATTCTATAAAGCAATTTATTTGCATGTACCTCTCAACCTGTTAATGCAGTAAATCTGAACAAGGCCAAATATATTGTGGCACATATAAACAGTACTAAAAATTGCTCTTGTATAAATTGAGACAGTTGATAGAACAGCTCTTACTTTAACATGCATTTTTCTGAAGGTTATGAAGTCTGAAACTTATTATTTAGTGACTTCTGGCAAATCATTTAGGAATTAAAACTACAAATTTTATGAACAACAAACCAAAAATAAGAAGCAAAAATCTATTCATTCTTTGAAAATCTGGACAGTTGGGAGGTATAGTTCAGCTGGGCCTGTCTGAGTTTGCTGCCCTTCCCCCCTGACAAAATAATGGTTGAATGGAGCCTCTGCAGCCATTCCAATGAACCATTACTTGGCTATTTCACTCCATTTACCACAAACACTAATGTGCATACTGCTTTACTTCTATGATGAGTTGGACTTCATTTGAAAGTTTTATTTTGTATTTTACAGCATAAACACTAAGTCATCTGTTAAACAAAGCAATGCAGTCTCACAATGAAAACTTAGCATTAAAACTTCTCTGCCCTTGAAACTCACATTCATTGAAACAGCATTGAAACCCACATTCAAAGAAAATACATTTTGCCAGTGGCAGATAAAGATTAATTTTGGGCTGTTTTCGAATCATAGGCCCCTTGCATATGAAACATACATGTGCTCTTTGATACACCTTCCTCATTGTACTAAAATTATATTCCTTGTACAATACAGTACACTTGTTAGAGGGTGTTTTAAATTTGTTTTGAACATTTTTCCAGAAAGCAATGAAACAAACCATATGCACCCATAATGGCAAAACTTCCCAGTTGAGAACATTTAAAATAAAAAAGTCTACTCAGACTTCCACAGTCCACCATTATTAGTAAATATACACAATTCTACAGTCCACCATTATTAGTAAATATGCACAATTCCACAGTCCACCATTATTAGTAAATATGCTCAATTCTACAGTCCACCTTTATCAGTAAATATGCACAATTCTACAGTCCATTATCAGTAAATATGCACAATCTCTGAAGTAAGTCATCTAAATAATTCCACATTAAAGAAATCTGTAACTAATGAAGCGGTTGCTGCTAGCAATCACCTTTATATTTCATGGTTTCATCGAAAAATAAAGTGTCTGTTGCCCCTAAGGAATAAATTGCCTATATTACATTAAAAAATGATAAGCTAGTAATAATATTGCAAGACGAAATGGGTGGCAAACTGATAACGAACTCATAGTATCTTCACTAAGGAGAACATTCTCAGTACGGCAGCATCCACCCCTTGTGGGAGTAGAACCCACAGCCTTCTGCATCAAAAGCAAGTACACAATCTGTTGTGCTATAGTATTAACTAGGCAAAGCACTAAACTTCTATTCCCCTGCAGCTCTCAGCTCCTTGTAAAATCTACTCAATACTCAACTGCATCTCAACTTCGCAGCTCAAGAAAACTGGAAAAAGCCAAAATGTATTGGGGGGGGGGGTCAAAAGCCAGGGACACATTAAACATTGCTTGTATAATCTTGGAAAGTTGCTAGAATAAAATGTTGTGTTGCCACCATATATTTTACTGCCAAGGTCCCTGAGCAAAAAACAGTCAGAGTAACATACCACTACGCCACATCAGCTGCTTTGTAAAAAAAGAGGAAGACTGAAACTTAAATGGCTATCATTTAGTGAATTCAGTTCTCACCATAGCTGTCAACCTCTTAGTACAAAACACCTGGACAAACCCAGTAATGAGGGAATACAGCCTTCAAACATATTCAGTGAATTCAGTTCTTGCCATAGCTGTCAACCTTAGCACAAAAACCTGGACGAAGCCAATAATGGGGGAATACAGTCCCAAAAATAGGGACAAATTTAAAATATTCATCTTATAAACTTAGAAAATTGCTAGAAAAAAGGTTGTGCTACTATGTATTCTGAAGAACATGAAGTTTGAAATTCAAATGCCAGTCAATTTTACTGCGGACAGAACAAAACCAATTTTCAGCAGAGACGCAGGGATTAATAGTGCAGACATGTCTTTGTAAAATGGCAGGGCACCAGAGCAAATCCACACAAACACAGGGAGGAGATGCAGACTCCACACAGAAGCCACCCCAACCAAGAATCAAACCAGAAAACCTATAGCTGTGAGGCAACAATACTACCACTGCACCATCAAATATGCAAGGAATTAAACATTCAGAAACCTGAAGTCTGAAATTCAAATGCCTGTCAATTTTATTTAACATTTGTTAATCAGGACAGTCTGACTTGGAACAAAAAAACAATTTTCAGCAGAGGCCCAGGAAGAAATAATGCAGACATGTCTTTGTAACATGGGAGGACACAAAAGCAAACCCACACAAACACAGGGAGAAGATACAGACCCCACAAAGAAGGAACCCCAGCCAAGAATCAAACCTGAGAACCTGCAGCTGTGAGGCAACAATGCCCTTATTTACAGTGGGTCATTAAAATACTCATAGGGATACTGAAAAAAGTATAATACATGGTAAATTTGATAACTTTAAGCATATACAAAAGAAATGCTGCTTCAGATAGATCAGTTGTGGATTTATATTTTATTTAAAGAATACTGTGTTGAAACAGAAAGAAAGTATCTCACATATATAGCCCCAGTCTTCACTATGAGGCCAAAACAGATGAAAACAAAAGTCAAATATCTCCAGGGGAATGTGTCTCAGAAATTTACTCTATTTTATCAGCAAGAAAACTATTTTCCTTCCCCATAATGGCTGACCATCATGCCCCACTTCTACACCACCTGGAAATGCCACCCTAATGGATACCCACTGTACCCTTCACTGAATGGTGTCTCTTCTCGGAAAACTTCTGCTCTGAGGATGCTTCAGATTCCTCATGTAGACTTTCACGGTTAGTTTCCCCACCAGACAAGCAGGCAAGATGAGCTTTGCGGATAAGCCATTCTCTCTCTCTCCAGTGAATGACTTTTTTGCTCCTGCCTGTCTATACATCAAGCATCTGAGCCACTAAATGAAATAGGGTTGCCTAGAACATAGTCAGGGCTTTACCTTTCTTTGCCACTGGTGTGGTATCTTAACATAAAGAAAAATATCTGATGGCAGGCCAACAGGTAGTATATGGATTGAAACTTTAGGGCACAATGCCCAAGATTTTGGGATTTAACATCCTCTTAAAAGTTTCTTACATCTTCCATAATTTTCCAACCGATCAATTAACTCACAAAGCTCATATGCAAATGCCAGAATCTCACATTCATGGTAAAAAAATAATTTATATTCTCTATTTCATCACTTCCAACACTATCTGGGTTACAGACAGGTATCAGGGTGTAAGTGAGTTTTTACAAAGAGTGCTGACATTACTCAATGGGCTTTGGTATAGGAGAAGAGACAAGGTGCACATGGTACTCATAATCTGCACAAACAAAGTCATAACTATTCTTACATCCCAGCAGCTTCTGTAACCCTAAAAGAATATCCTGCAATTTAGATCTGCACTGCTGAGGCATAAGAGAGTATTTTTTGCCTATCAAGACTGCTCAGAGATCTAATGTTTTTCCTTATAGAATCACCAATTAGTAATATACCATCTGTTTGCTCCTTCAATCAACCCCTGCCATAACACAATCCTAAGGGACAAGCACATAAATGAATTCAACATTCACATATCAAAAATATATATAAATACAGTATAAATAAAATCATAAGATAGATTTTATACATTTATCTAAAACAGTCTGACATAGCATGTAATGAGGTGATACAATAATAATTAATAATAATACTAAAATATCTAATATTATATATATTTTACAATGTCATATTGGATTAATAAGTAATGAAATAAATAGTAAAAAATAGTAAATAACTCACCTGTTGATTCCAGAACAGCCTGATGAAAGAAGCAGGGAAGCAGCAAAATAATAAATCCACCAGGTCCACCACAGTTGTTGCCTCGCGCTCTTTGTCTCTCTTGTTGTGCCAAAAAATAAAAAAAAATGTTTTTAATTGTACTGTTTAAGTTTAACACAAAAAAGGTCACAATTACACTACTAGGTCCAACGCCGAAAACCGACTGACTGATTCTCGCTCTTTTCCCAGGACATAAAGCCCGGGAAGAGAGCGACAACCAATCAGCAGCATTTGCCCAGCAAGCACGTCATGACGTGCCTGCGGACGTCGCAGTCCGAGCCCCTTCCATATCTATGCGGTTTGTGAGTCAACCGCATAGATTTCTGGGAAGTTCTGGGCATCAGAATGATGCCTTCTTTGCTTCTCTGGGCTGCAATGTAAACATTGCAGCAACCCAGCAAGAATTAAAAAAAAAAAAAAAAAACGCTGTTGCGTTTGAAGCGCGCAATGCGCATGCGCGTAATTTCGAGTCGCGGACTCGAAATTTAAGTATTTCACAGTACAAAATCAGATTTTATTTTATTTTTTTAACATAAAAAAACTAAATAAACAACTCAGCTGTCTAGCTGAGGGGGCTGCAATCCGGCAGCCCAATGCCACGAGCCGCCCCTGTCTGAATGGGTCTGCTAGGTCATGTTTCAAGCTGTTCAATAAGCAGCCTGGTATTCCATCATGGCCATTGATGCAGTATTTCTAGTTTTAGAGAGTAAAGTGGTGACTTGTTCTTTTGTGATAACAAGCAAAGGAATGGTAGGGGATATTTTATGGGGATTGATGAGGGGGTGAAATTTAATCTAAATTAATCAGCCAGCAGATTTACTATTTCTTCTGGCTAAGTATAGGTACTGCCATCTATAGCCAGCTTAGCACATTGTTGAGTGTTTCCCTTAAGATTTCAGACAGGCTTTGTGGTTATCCTTTGCTTGGGAGGCTATTTTAGTCTCATATTTAGCTTCTGAAGACTTGCCTAGTTCCCTGATTTTCCTGTTGAGACTAAAGAGGGATTTTGTTTCTTTCTTGTGCTCGCTCCCACTTACTTTTAGAAATGAGTTCCTTCCTTCTGTTGCATAATATGTGCCAGTGATCCACCATAGTGGCTTGTTTTTCTAGTCCTGACTTGGGTTTAGTTGGGTCAGGTACTGCCATTTCTATGCAGTTGTTGAAGTGCACAGTACAACAATGAAAAGATAAGACCAATAAAAAAACAAAACATGTCAATCCACAGGAAAGATAATGGTTTTAACAAATAACAGGACAAAGCACATATATTATTAAAAGTGTTATCTTTCCTGTGGATTGACACTGTATTCTTGTTTTTATCAGTTGTTTAAGTGGTTGTATAGGGCATTTGTGTATACTTGTGCATAGGCCTCCATGTTTTCAAAGTTAGGGCAAGTTTTAAAATTACGTATGCTATCATGTAATAGGAGGTAATTTGCCTTGGAAAAATTCTTTAGGCTTTGATGATGGGTCTACCATTACATTTATTTCAAAGGTGACCTATTTATGATCTGACCCTACCAATGAGGACATTACACTGGGGACATACAACTATCCCCCATGTTTGTGAGTACTATGTCAAGGATATAGTATTGCAGTGGGAGTGCAGACAAGCTTTTCCAGAGCATTAGCATTGACAAAGACTAGAAATCTCTGAGCCTGCATGTTAGTGGTCTTATATGTTTCCTAGTTTATGGAGGATTAGTTAAAATCGCCCATGAGTAGTGTGTGGAGCTGAATGGTAAGTGATTCTAGTAATTTCAGTTATGCTGAGTGGATTTCATGGTTCATGTTTGGAGACCTGTAGCTAATGATGATATGGTGGGAGATTTTGCCTTTGGTCAGCTGGACATGGAGTAGCTCAAGTGAGTTATCCTGCTTGACTACTCTAGAGATGTGATTGCTTTTTATGTAAATGGAAACACCACCATCTTTCATGTTTTTCCTTTTCAGAATGTGGTCTGAATGTGTGATAGGCATTGTAGCCATGCACTGCGTGGCTGCTTTGCACAGCCTTGAACCATGAGTCTGTAACTGCACAGATATCAGCATTTTCCAGGGAAAGGAGAGCTTACAGGGAGTGCAGTTTCTTGTTAAGACTCCTAGCACTGAGCAGTAGTACCTTCAACTTGGCGATAGAAGAATTTGTTACACTGGTAGGTCTGTTGGTTTGGCAGTGCCTAAAAAAGGCGCTATGGGGCTGGTTAATGCCTTAGCCAATACTCAAAAGGCTAGCGGCAACAGGTGCAGACCATCTCTGGCAAAGCAGCGTGTTCTGTTCATCATGTTGTCCCAGGCTGACAAATATTGGATCCCCTTGGAATGGCACCAAAAACCAACCCAATTATTGAAGTCAAGCATTTTCTGTTTGTATGGAAAGTAAATATGATACTGAACACCACGATAAAATAAAAACCTCTGCACAAGAATAACAAGTCCATAGAAAATACAAAAATATAGCAGTTTTGTGCAGATGTTACCTAGGCAGTCCACGGAATAACAATGTCAGATAAAAAAAGTCCAAGCTCAAAAAACACATGGTTTGAAAAAGCTGAATAGCGAAAGCGCTCACCTGTTTTTACAATAAACTGCAGCTAATAACTACTATCCAGAGTTTGATTGAAGAATCTTTATTGAAATTTGGATTTATTTGAAGCTGAATTGATCTGAATTGGTCTGAAGAGACAAAGAGCTGTGTTTTTTGAGCTTGGACTTTTTTTATCTGACATTGTTATTCCGTGGACTGCCTAGGTAACATCTGCACAAAACTGCTATATTTTTGCATTTTCTGTTTGTGTTATGTTATCATTTTTGATGAGGGTAGAATACTGCTCATTGTGAGGCTCATACCAGCCTGTGACACGTATTCAGAAAGGTCCATCATGTCTCTCTTCATATAGTTAAGGGAGATAAGTCTCAGGTCATTCACACCTCCATGGACTATGATTGAGCCATACTGGTACTTTGTGGTTGAATGACCTGAGAGCCTATGTGATCTGGTGAATCCTGACCACTGACTGTAACCCTCTCTTTATTTAAGTTGATCAGGGTGGCATCTGTGTGTCTCACAATGGAGTTTGATATGAACAAGGTGCTTGAATGTGTGGTGTTTCACCTTAGCGGCTTGCTTGTGGAGACACTGTGCTGTGTATTTTTATGTGTAGTGTTTGGTGTTGACTTGGTTTTGTTTGTATGTGGTTTCTGAGGGCAGTGTGCAGGAGGCCTCTGAAATTTTGGTAAGTTACGTGTGAGTACCTCTCCATATGTGGCTTTCTATGTTGAGACCTTATTTAGTGAGGAACATGTACATGCACTGACAATCTGTTTGTCATTTAATTTGTCAGTATATGAGAGTCATGTCTCAATTTTCATGATGTAGCTACATCTCTCATATAGTGTGTTTGTTTCAGGAGTAAGTGGCTGTCAGTATACATGAATTCATTGCTACATTACCTCAAAATGCCCATGCCCACCATGCTAACCACAGAGATATCAGGAAAGTGCCAATCCATAGTTTCAGGTGTTTTACTATGAGTTTAACCAGGAAGAATTTCAGTGGAGATTTAAGTGGAATGGGATCATAGCACATGGGAAAAGAATGGGTGCTGTGCTCAATGTGAACTGTAGCTATCCAACAAGGTTATGCTACTCTGTGAGCAACTTGGATGTTCCAAGAGGAGCAGGGGGATTGGGGAAGGGTGCAGACATAATTATTCTGAGAGAAATTTTGACTTGATAACATTTGCCTCTACACGGGGCACTGCTAACCACCACTGCACAAAGAGAAGCCCTAATGCAAACACTCAGCTTATATAGAATCAGAAAAACAAGCTTTGCAGTGACAAGGCCTACAGACAAGGGCGCCCGCAGGCAGGTGCAAGGGGGTGCACTTGCACCCCCCTGGAATCGGCTGACTAGCTTAAAAAATTATTATTTTTTTTTTTTTTTTTTTTTTTGGCGCGTTCTTCTTTAAGAAGTCAGTCCAGTCGCGGGCATGCTGACATCATCGCTCATCGCGCAGTGCATTTCAAGTTTGCGAGGGAACTAACACGGACGTTTTCGGGTTCGCAAGCGGGAACTGAGACGGACTTCAGTGAAGATGGAGGCGGGACACAGATGGTTTCGGGTTCACAAGCGCGATGGATGGATACTTAGGAGCGTGAGGAAACTGAAATGGATGGAAGATGGGACATTTTCAGAGTGAGTAGTTGGATGGAATATGGGACAGTGTGCGCGCGTGTGTGTGTGTGTGTGTGTGTGTGTGTGTGTGTGTGTGTGTGTGTGTGTGTGTGTGTGTGTGTGTAGTTTTTGTTTTCACGGGCACATTTATCACTGTTTGGGCAGACCAGGTGCTTCATGTCTGGTTGAGTTTAGTGGTTTGGGGCTGTTTTTTAGAACGGGGTTGACATCAGGTTGATTGTATACAGATATTGGTAACTAATTGGGTTCTATAGGCAGGCCTTTGCATGCTACACTGGAAGATTTACCTTACCAAATATAATCCACACACATACTTTGAGTTTAGGATGGTAGGTAACAAGGCATAACTACAGAATATGCCTAACCAATTGAAATTTAGTAAGGTAGCAAATTCTTATAGCATTAATGTTAGTCATTTATTTATTTACTTATTTACTTATTCAGTTATCTATCAACATTTGTTTAGCCCTTTTCAGCAGGGAGCTCCAGAGATTCCACAAATATAACAGAAATACTATGGTAATTTATATATGTACAAAACTACAGTAAATAGAAACAAGCTATTGAATATTTATAAATAAACACAAAAATAATTGTTGAAGAATCATAGTGATAGATATGTCAAGAACTGTTGAGGTGGAGAGAGATTAAAACTGAAAGTTGAATTGATTAGATGGCAGTATTACATGTGGTTAGGTAGGTTTGTGAGTGTATAGTAGAGTAAGCACAGAGGAAGTAGTATATTTAGTTGTGATTGCATGCTGTACTTACAAAAATAATGGTAGAGGAACAGATAGTATTATATTTGTGTTATTTCCTGCTAGTGCTACAGATGAACTGAGAAGGAGCTAAGTGTCAAAGATAGAGAAGTAATTAAGGGTAGAAAATGTGGAATACAAGAGACAGGTTAAGGAAAAGGTTTGTAAGGTCAGCTTCGAAGGTGAGGGAGTAATTAGTTAACCTCAATGAGAGTGGGATTGAGTTCCATGTTTTATTGATGTAATTTGAGTATAGGTCATCTCCTACTGAGTTATTGGGCTTGTGAACATTACGAAGTTTGGCAAGTGAACATAATCGTCTTGATTGCTCATAATGTTGTTTGATTCCTGTCAGGTTAGACACTTTTGTGTATTGTGTAGTATTTAGTGGGACATGATTATCTTACTGAAGGCGAGGTAATATGGCTTTTCAATCCAGTTTAGTTGTTTTAGGTTAATCCAGTGGTGTGACCTATAAGGCAGACCTCTTGCAAACCTAACACTTCATTGTAGGATTGTTCCAGTTTAGATGTATGTGTGGTCTATAGATTTGTCAAGATTGGAGAGAGAAAAAGGAGGGATCGTAAGCAAACAGTAGATGCTGTTTTTTTTTTTTTTTTTTAGTTGTCTGTGATGGACTGTTTTTGAGTATTCTGAATTTTTGGTGGGACTTTTTGATGGACTTATATTTATGCAGGTTAAATTTCAAACTGCAGTCTATAATGACCCAAATAGTTCTATGTCCAAGAACATTTTTATTTTCATGTTATTTAGGACTGTAACAGCCCTATTCAGGTTTTGTGTTCTGGGGAGGAATAGGAGTAGCTTTGTTGTTTTGTTGGATTTAGTAGGAACTCACAGCTATTAACGTAGGATTAAATGGAGGTAAAATATTCCCGGGTTATATGTTGAAGATGGCACAAGGTTTTGGCAGAACATATGAGGGCATGTGCATGGAGAAGGAAGTGTGATTGTGATCAGCTCATGCAGAGGGGATTTTGTATCATCAGAAATGCACTAAGCAGCAACACTGAGTCCATCAACTATATTGCTTTGATCCTATGAGCACCCACTTCTACACAGCCTGATTAAATTTGTGGCTGGTCCCTAGTTTAGGCTTCTGTTGTAACCTGTGTTCTGAATGGCATCTCTGTATAGGGAAGACTTACTCCCCAGTATGGCATCTGAACCATCCAATAGTACAATTGAACTGAGTGCCTTGAGGGGCTCAACTGAAGCACTTTCCAAACTTATTGAGGGAGAGGTGGCAACATCTAGCAAATTCAGACTGTCACAACAATCCATGAATCACAGCTCTCCACAATACAAGCGGTGCTTCACCAGCAGTGTGAGGAGATATCAGAGCAGTGTGTACTGACATCAAAGCATTGCCAATATGTACAGGTCCTGCATTCCCAAGCAATGATGGAGTTGAAAGTGGAAGACCTAGAGACCTGTACCTGCTGCAATTATATGCAGTTTATTGGACTATCAGAAAACACAGAACAGGATCTGGTTCATTTCATCAAAGAATACTTGCCATATTGTTGAACAGATGCAGTCCCTTTGTAATGAAGTGGAGTCATGAGACTGTCTTCCAGTTCAAAGGAAATAACAAACCTAATATAATTCTTAGACTTCTCAGAGAGTTTTGAAAGAATCTCATGACTAAGGGTTACCTGATTTGTGTTGCTCTGGACTATAGCACTTAAATGTACCTGAAATGCAAAGAACTGTTACCCTTTTTATGCCATGGGCAACAAACTGGTTTTTGAAGTGCAACTTAAGTATCCAGCCACCTTTTTTAATAAAGACAAAACCCAAATTACTTTCCACACCCCAGGGAAATATAACAATTTTTCACAAAGCAAAAGCTAAGCTCCAGTCACTCTTATGCTGGAGCAGTTATACAGGCATCTTCAGTCTTTTTTTTTTAGCTGAGGAAGCATTGAACTCAAACTGATCTCTTGTGAAATCACCTGTACGAAAGAGAGACAAGGATAAGATGAGATGAGAATGAGGGTAATGCAGGACAGAACAGAGAATCAGTGAAATCAGTCGTCTTCATAATCCAGTTCCAAGTTCAAACAAATATGACCTGCTAATATAAAATATGAAGTAATCTAGGGTGACACAGTAGAACAGTTCTCTTTCTTTCATACAGAAATCTAGCTGGAGGAAATAGGTTCCATTAAGGGGCCATGAAAGTACATTCCAAAAGATACCTAGTCTACAATCGACCTAGCTGACTTAGCTGTGACTTGGATGGATTGCATCAGCTGACGGCCCTATTTTATTGCATGAAGATCTCAACACAGGAACTAGATGGCATACGTATTCATGCTGGAATCATTTATAAAGTATCCAGAAGGGATAGGTAATTTATAGGTTTATTTTAAATGAACAATGATTTGTTTTTCTTTTTTTCTTTGTTTTCGTGTGTGTTATTTATTAAGAGTTGATTGACTTGCACATGAACAACCCTCCCAGATCACCCGTCCCAGGTAATGGTCTGTGCAAAACAAAGCGTATTCTCCTTTTTCTTTGTGCATTCAGCTGCATTATACGTTTAGTGGTTGTTATGTATCTTTTGAAAAGTGCTTATCTCTACTGGTACCTTGCCCTTCTTGTTTAGTTTGTAATAGGTCTGAACTTTCTAACCAGAGTATTCCCCCATCCAAGGTAGATCACAAATACGACCGTGGCTTTTCATCTGTCCTTGATTTTGCAGAATGTTCTGGTTTTCTATCAGATTTTTATACTGTTGATTTATGCTTCTTATTATTCAGGAACTGCATGCTGTCACAGTGCCCTGTTGCTCTGTTTAAGTAGCCATGGTTTAATGAACATCAGGTAAGCTTGTCAGAGATTGTAAGATGCAAGTAAGCTTTAGTAAGCATACTGTTAAAGAATTACCAGCATTGAAAGCCTTTTCGTTGTTGCCATGCAGAGAATATTTACATAACTAGATAATGTATAAGCCTTGGGTATTGAAATGCATATGACAGTATTTGTAATAAAAGGACAGGATTACAGTATTTTCAGAAGCTCATTACATTTTATTGAAGACCAGTGTCTTATAGCAGTGTCTGTGTGTTAGTACACTTGTAGTTGGGTGACTTTAATGGTATATGGTAAATAAGCATTGCTACCTTACTTAAAAGCCAAGCCCTGCAACAACTAGGTAAGCTCCACACTGAAGTCAAAACACAATAGCTCTGGTGGGTAAATGTACTTTGTAGTAATCAAAAAAGACAAATGTTTGAAATAACTACAGGTTATGTGCAAACACAATAGGTAGTGATGAAACAATGCTCTGCGAAAAATGCATTAATGCTCCACATTGCTGAGCTGCAGATCAGTTATTATCACTGGCTACTGGGATTTCACCCACTTCAGATCAAGCATGGTGCCGTTCAGTGCAACCTTCCCAGAACTAATTCAAGCCTGACCAGAATTATTTGGTGTGTGTGTGTGTGTGTGTGTGTGTGTGTGTGTGTGTGTGTGTGTGTGTGTGTGTGTGTGTAACAGGGAGGTAGCATACCCCTCAGCTGTCCAGGTTTTTGCAGAATGTCCAGATTTTTGCCCCATATTCCTCCTAAAAAGGATTGAAGTAGCTAAATAATGAGACATTTCAGTTTTAGACGTCATATCATTTAGAAAAATGCATACTAACACAAATCCTGTTACTCTTGCAATTTTCTAAGTTTGACAGCCATATTTATAATCTGTCCCTATTTATTTTAGACTTTGTCCAGATTTCTTGCACTAAGGTTGAGGCCTTGAGGGGTGTGGTATGTTTGTGTGAGAGAGGAAGAGAGAGAGAGAGACAGTGAAATGCCCAAGTTAGAGTTAGCAGGTGGAATTTATTTTCAAATGCGTTTTCAAGGAACTGTGAGTTTTAAGGGAAGCAAAGTTTACTGCTGCTCATGCCAAGTCTATTTACAATGTGCAGCTGTTTTGTTTAGCAAATGGTATCTCTATTGTGGTATAAAGTTTTAAAGCTATAGTAGTTAGTAGCACCACAAGTAGAATACTTGCATCTTAATGTAGAGGCTTGAGGTTTTATTCCTACAGCATGTACATTTGTATGCTGCAGTCCTGATGATGTCCTCCTTTGGATGAGATGCCTAATAACTATGAATCTGTTTTTCGGCTTGCCATCCATTTTCTATTGCAATATACCAGCTTACCATTTTTTTAATTTAACATAGGCAATTTATTCCTTGACGGCAGCAGGCACTGAATTTGTAGATGAAACACTGAAATATACAGTTGTTTTCTAGAAACAACCTCTTCATTAGTTTCAGATATCTTTAATGTGGAATTATTCAGATTACTTTTACTTCGGCAGAGATTGTGTGTATTGACTGATATTGGTGGATTGTAATGAGTGGCTTTTTATGGTTGAAATGTTCTGAATTGGACAGTTTGTCATTAATGGTTTGTATGTTTTGTTTCATTGCTTACTGGAAAAAATGTTCAAAACTATAAATTTAAAACACACTCAAACAAGTGTTGCTGTATAATACAAGGGATATAATTCAGTTATATAGTATATATTATAATTAATACAATCAGGTAAATCTAATAACTTTTGCATGGCCCTAACAGTGTGCAACGAGCCTATTGCTTGAAAACAGTTTAAAGGTAAATAACCTGCCACTGGCCAGATGCATTTTCTTTGAATGTGGGTTTCAATGCTGTTTCATTAAATGTGAGTTTCAAAAGTAGAGAAGCTTCAATGCCAAGTCTATTTTCGTTGTAAGACTATTGCTTTGTTTAGGTTTAGTAAATGTCTATCAGTATTTGGGCTATAATGTTTGAAATAAAAGTTGTAAATTAAATCCAACTGCCTGTAATCATTGTAGAACTAAAGCATAAAGCAGTATGTACACAGAGATTTGAACAGTGTCTATGGCAAATGGGGAGAAATAGCCAAGTAATGGGACACTTGAATGGATGTGTGGGCGGGGCTTGAGGTGGGTGGACTTGGGCGGGGCTGTGTTGGCAGGGGGCGGGGAGAGCTATGTGGGTGGGGCTCTGGGTTTGCACCCCCCTGCAAAAAATCCTGCGGGCTCCCTTGCCTACAGACCAATCAGGAAAACATGCAATAAACTTTCAGCCAGCAGCCTCTAGCTCTGGTTTGCTACAGCACACTTCTGCCACAAGAGTGCAGTCAGAAAACCCTCTTAATGAAAAAATACTGTTTTTAGAGCTCAAGTGCAGGGGAACCAGTCAATCTAAATACTACTGTCCTGTAAAACAAGCAGATACAATGTAATTAAATACTACAGCAGCAGTGGCAACAGTTCAGCTCTTATTAACCCCCATGCCCAATAGGTGCATGTATAGTTTTGCTGTTTTCTTCCACCCATTCCTTCTCTATACTCTTTCATTCATTTCACACCTCCCAACATGCATATACATCTGGTTCCCCTAATAGGAACTTTACACATCCTACGCCAATTAACAGCTAATAAATCATGCCCTACCTACACTCAAACCAAGTCCTCCACAAAAACCTGCATACACCCTGCCCTAATCTGGGCATTCCTCTTTAGCATTTACAAAATCCTACTCAAAAAGCATACATTACCAAATGACCCCATATACAAAAATCCCACACTCCAGTGCAAAAAAGAACCAAAACTATTACTCCAAAAATTAAGCGCCACCACCAACTACAATAAACTAAAAGAGATCAGTGTTATACATTCGAACCATGGGCCAACACTAATCCCACCTAAACAAACCCAACACCCAACCAACCTAAAGCACCTGCATAACAACTCCCCTCCTCAACAATCCTCTAAAACACAACAAACACCCGTTTTTTCTTCCAGCCTACAAATATATAATCTTAATGCCCACAGCATCCACAATAAGATATCAGACCTTCATGCATGGAATGAATTCTCTCATATCCTATATCCAAAGTTATCACTGAAATCTGGTTAAGATCTGAAATTATCGATGAAGAAATCATATAAAGTATAAGTCCAAGGTCACACTAATCCATAAAACTCGGTACAGTGGAAACCAGTAATCAGTACTGTCACAGCATGATAGAAATAAAATTAAAACTACAATAAAAAAATCACATATAAAAAGAATTTTGAGCTATAAGATGCTTCTAATAGGCATCATGCCATTGAGGCCATGCCCACTGGTAGAATTAAGTTTTAGTTACCCCCTTGACCATTGTTGTCAACATAGTCAATAACAAAAAATGTAAAACTGTGGGACTTATTCAACTTAATATGTCTAAAAAGAGTGTTCCATTCATCCTTCTTGTCAGCTTCATACATATGCTGGTAAATTCTAGTTCTAAGGGGGTTCATAGTTTTTCACAGTATAAAAAGTGGGGCAGACCTGCCATTGTGCCACATAAATGACCGCGAAGCTTGAACAATAAAATTTCTGCTTTGAGAAACATCCCCATGGCCTGCAGTATTAAAAATGGAGCCCTCTAAATCCACATTGATTACATGGCACATATTTCATCAAGCAATCGTTAAAAGTAGTGGCTATACTTAGAAGTTTATCATGCACCTTCAACCAAGAAAAATCTAACAAATCTAACTCTACTTTCCATAATATTAACCTCTATCATTTTACTTAGCTGATCCAAAAACCAACCCAATTTAAAAAAATATCCAAGAAATATCCCTAATAGACTGCATATTCTTAACTAACCCTGAAAAACTTAATTAGCTTGCTCCCTCCCATACTCTTTCAGCAGTCATCATCCCACTTACAACAAAGCATACTCCAATACCCTATTTTTCAACTCTATGAGAAACCTAACCAATTTTTATAAATAAATTAATTAATATACGGCCACACATATTAGGATTACTCTTATATTAATAAAAAGTGGTCTAAAAATCCTGATTTGTCCTGAGGATTTTTTTTGTGGATAAAGGGATGGCTGGACCACCCAAGCACCCATACTGGGGAAATTAATCCCTAAAAGCTCCTTAAATGATTATAATCATCTCCAAGGTCAAATCAACAGTGGGAAAATAGAGCAGTCTTTTATTTTTGTTAAGTTTGTTTAAACCATTTTTCTCTAAAATAACATGCTTTCTTTATCTAAAAATGTCCTGTCATATTTGTCCTACTGAAGGATAACAATAAACATAGAGGCCAGGCATTCCAGAACAAAAAGAGCTCAGCCTTTAGCTTCAAGGCTGATACAGAGAGTGTGAAGTGCAAAACATTTAACAGATTATGAAATTCCTGTTGAATTACTAGGACTTATCCTCACCGTCTCCATTGTGACAGAAGAAAACGAAGACCCACAGAACTGTGAAAACTTAGCTAAACAAAATGCCTTGAAAAAGTTAAGTGAAGAAGAAAAGATGAAAAAGTTATGCACTTTTATATTAAAGAAATTCATGATTCACAAAGGAGGGTTACACAGTAAGAGAGTGAATCTAAATAAATGCAGAGAAATTAGCAGCACTAACCAATGGGTAGCTTCAGAAATAGCAACCTAACTACAGAAAGGTGCCATTCAGAAAGCACTACAACAGAAGAAACATAAACCAAAAGTCTTCAAAACTCAAACAGAAGCAGCACTGTATTCACAAAGGAAAGGGATTTTATATGGTACTGAATTTGTAAAGGTAAACGACATAATAACTGAAGTTACTAATGCCACTTCATGGCTGTATGAAGGTGTACAGAGGCAGAAACATTCAAGTATGGCAAACCTTTCAAAGAAGAGAGGCATGTACTGAAACAGGGCAACTGACTATCCAGCAGGAAACTAATTCCAGCTATTGTAGATAGACCAAGCCTAAGAAAATAAGAGTATAAACTGCGGATCCCTTTGCAAATTACATCTACTCGATGAGTCACTAAAGGAGGCTGAAATTCAAAAAAGCTACAGACAATATAAAATATCAGTTATAAAGACATTTCACAATGTAAGATTTAACAATTGTCATCAGAAGAATGATTTAGTTATGCAAATGGAAGAAAATAAGGAAACAGAATATAGAAGACACTCTTTATTAAAAACAGAGTAATCAGTGAAGACATGATGATCTTATAGAAACAGACAGATATATTAATATATATGGGAGAAAGAAGCTACACAAAATGTATAAATCTTTAAATTGTTAGGATATTGCTAAAATAAATAGCTATGGTAACTGCAACTAGTAATAGAGATATCAGTGTGGTGTGATGTAATGGGCTCCCCTACACATGTTCAAGGTGAAATTGTTCAAGTGTCAGCAAGCAGAAAAATAAAAGACGAACAGCATAATGCCAAGCACTTTTTCCCATAGGAAATTATTGCTGGTGCAAACTCTAATTGTATACTAGCAATGATTCACTTTTTAAGGGAGATTCTGCCTTTGTGGTCTTAGTATATGTGAGTTTAGGAATGTGGGGGCTTGCCCCACTGCAAAAGTCAAGAAAAGATCATTTTTTTCCCCTTTTCCATTTCAGGCATTATTTTTTTCTTCCTGTTGGAGTGTCGACATTCAGGCAGTCAGCATTTCAAAGTAGAACCAATATAATGATTTCTAGAAGGCACTACTGTGCAAATAATTTAATAATGTTCTAAACCAGACTGACACCCTCTCCCCTGGCTAAAATACCTCTAAAACTTCCTCAACACTTGTATCCATTTCTTATTTCCTTCACTATTTGTTTAGGATGCTCTACAATGTTTTTCTAGTTTTAACTCAGTATTTTCTGTTTCCTGTCAAACTACTACTTAATAAAAACTAGCCTTTTCAGAGATTTGTTACATTCCATGCCCTGTGTGCATCTACGTATATAAGATGTTTGTTAGATACTAGCTATAAATTTCTTTTTGCTTTCCATGTCTAACCCACTGCTCTAAATCTGCTATACCTATTCTTCTATAGTTATACCAACTGCTCTAAATATCTTTATACCAACTGCTCTAAATATCTTTACACCAACTCTAATATAATTATTTTTTTCTTTTTTTCTCGCTCTTTTTCTTATATTCTTATTTCATTTTCTCTTTTCCCTTTTTTCCTCTCTCACCTACTAACTTAAATTAAATCTATGGTAAAGTGTTTTTTTTTTACATTAATCTAGTGTTATAATGTTTTCTTTAAGTAGATACTTTGTATCTTTATTCAATTTATTTAATACTGTTTTGGAGCTTTTCTCTCCAGGCCTCTACTGAAAATGTACATATATCCAGTTAGACTAGCCCGGTCAACAAATGTAAAATAAAATAAATAAATAATGAATATTGTAATCCCAGGGCAACTCTAACTCATATAGAAGAGAAGGCATATCTCAACAAAAGGCCAAGGTGGAATTCCTAGAGTAACAGTTGCCCAAAGTAAAAGATACTAAGGATCACAATGCCAATTGCTGCTTTTCCATAGGAAATCACTGCCCATGATTTACTACATTTCGGAGATTTCTCCCTTTATGCGGTAGTACCCCTTTGCAAAAAAAAAAACACTTCAAGCTCATTTTTTCACCCTTCTGTGTTTTGGGCATTATTTTTCAGTGTTCACATGATCAGTATTTTGTCATACAATCAAAAGAAAGCAACAAATACAATGCAACAATGGGAACAAACAATTAAGAAAAGTATTATTAATATAGGGCTATAGATAAAGGAAACAATCAGTGAAACTTTTTAGAAGCATGCACTTTCAAAATGAAAAACTATTAAAACAAGGCTTATTTTATATATTTTCATTTAACAATTTAAGTACAATGTTAACCTTGGCTGAAAAACATGAGATGTATGCCCAGAAAATCAAATAAAGATACAGAATATGCAATTTTTTAATGACTTAAATACATCAGATACATTTTGCAGGGAACTGGGAAGGAGAAACATCTGTCATGATCCTATTAAATATAGCAAACTACCAAATGAATAAAAGAAGTATAAAAAAACTAGAAGTTCCAGTGCAAAATACATGAAATGGAAAGACATACCAGCCAATGATGTAGAAACAAAGTTAAGAAAAGTACTCATACAGAAAATCCCAAGTCCAGTTGCCATACTCATCTTCTGGCTAAAATGCTAACACCTTTCTACCAGGATTTACCCAGGGGTAAAATTATCTACGCATTCACCTGTGTTCCTTAACAATGAACCTACCAACCATTCTAAGAAGCATCACTCTATAACTTGCCTTCCAGAAACATATAAGCTGTATAAAGGGACTGATACAAAGTCTACCCTTATTTATATACACATTCAGCCAGGAAATACAACAAAAATATAATAAAATAAAGTTATGTAATACAAAGGATAATCTTTCACTAAACTGAGCCATAAAAGATGACTACAAAGGAGACTAGAATGTCTTTATAGCATGGGTAGACTCCAAAAAGCATCTATGAGCTTGCAAATGCATGAAATGTACCACACTGATAAATTACATTATAACTGCAACAAAAAAGTGTCATACTACAAACATGACACCAAAGGCATACTGATACTCCAGATATATAAATCATTAAGGAATATTTTAAAATGGTTATTTAGCATGCCAGTTGTTTTGTGTTATATTGAAGTTATCTAATGTAAAACATTAGAAACACATCCATTTATAAGGTGGGGCAGGGGACAAAACTACCCTGTCCATCCTTACTAATACATTGCTAACCCTAACCCTGTCCCTGACTCTAACCTTACACCTTAACTTATAAAACCCTTTTCTTCAACTTTAACATTCAGAACAATTAGGAATGAATGGTATAGAGATCACAAAAGCATAGCTAGCTCAGACAGCCCTCTGCGAGTACCAAGAACCAGCACCCCACCCCCCTCAGCTCTTCACATAAAGAGGAAAAAAACACTTTACTGTGTTGGCTTATTATTGATCTTGCCCCACATTCCAAGCTGCTCCACAGAAGAACAAAAAAAAAAAAAAAATACATTCCTTCTGTTGCAACACCAACCAGGTTGCCAGATGCACTGCATGTCCCTCCTCCTTCCTGCCCAGCCATTCATGTTCCATTTCTGTGCCCTGCCCCAACCATCCTTCCTATCATTAAACTAAATAAATACATAAATAAGAATTGTAAGTTCTTATAAACTGTAGCAAAGTGCTTGTTACAAATGTAGCAAACAGTTGCTACAGTTTATACTCTACCCCATGGAATGCTCAGACTATAGTTAAAAAAAAAGATTTTTTTCTAACTTTTAAACTGTAGCAAACTGTTTGCTACTGAGCTCAATTTGACCACAAATGCAATACTGGCTTTTAAAAGCCAATATTGCATCAGATATCAGCATTGGCTGACTGTACCACCTCCCCCAACACTTTGCTCTCAGGGCAGTTGTCCCTGTCACCCCACCCTAACTACACTACTGTTTGCTAATGTGATTGTCAGAAATGTTGGCATAAATCATTTAGTTTGATGCACTGATACTATGATCAGTTATACTATATTCATATGTGTCTGTATATTTGTGTGTACACACTTGCACTACTTTTCTACCCTCATGCATTAAAGAATAATGAACACAATTTCTTGACTCAGCAAAAGGGTATGATCATCCAAAGACATTCTATCTAACCCAGTTGGCCATTTGAGCTGAAGAAACACTGCAACACTGAAATGATTTTAAGTTTTCTCAGTGTTTTTGTAACCTGTATGAATCAGATTTTAAAGACAAGGATCTAGTGTCTCATTTCTTCATCATGAAAATTAATCTATTTTTTATAAACCAACATTTTTGACTTGTATGGTATACGGTGAGACCATATTTCACCCCATTGTCATATACCTAGTGACAGAAACTGTAAAATTAGGAGTCTTCATACTCCTTGAAATAATAAATGAAAATCTGCATATTTTGCAGTATAAATTGTCATCCTTTATTAGTACTGCTGCTCCATTATTTTGCGCATAGTGTCGATTCTTACACCCTGCCTAACCTGGCCCTCTTACTATTAACATTAAATTACTAGAAAGTTACTTGTGTATCCACACTTGAGGTTTTATGCAACTAGTTTAAAGCATCTTCAACTAATAAAGCTTTGTGAATCCTGTTTATTCTGTAGTTATTGTAGAAGCATTTTACTAGGTTTTAAATTAGTTGAAAAAGTGCGCAAGTAAGCAGTTTTCACAGTCCACCATTATAACTCCACCACAGTTTGCTTTACAGCACAGTCCCTTTTATTCAGCATTCCAGGGTATTCACTATGACCTTACATTGTGATGTTTTCTATTCTATCTTAAATCTGTTGAGCCTTACAGAAATATATTTCTTCTAGATCTTGTTTTCAAATGTGCACTTTTGCACAACTGTTAAATCTATGCAGAATATCCTGCAAATAATGCTGTACCTAAAGGAATTTTCTGTCAATGATAACAGATAAAAATGCTTGAGAAAATATAAAAGTGATCCTGCTTTTCATGAGCATTGTAAACTAAGATATGGGTACTACATCACTGACATTACAATAGTAGAATTTTAATAGCAAAATATTAATAACTCATGTATCAAAGCATGTATGAAGTGTATGAGTAGGTTTAATAGCCAAACAGTCAAATATGTTTAAAATAACTTTATTAAGGAGACAAATCCATAAAGCAATATGACATAAAACGATGAACAAATGAATTACAGAAAAAAGTACACATTAAACAGTTACACATTTTACTTGACTTCTCACACTGAGGTATATTTTCTTACAGTTTTGAAAACACAATGAACATAAATTTATTCTATCCTTTTTTAAATACAGTTTAGATATGTCCTTACTTTGACAAGTATGGACTTAAGCTATCACCATTTAAGAATGCAACACGATTCGTGTTATTTAATAACATGGATATTTCATCTTTGATCTACCCTGTATTGGGTCTTAAATCTAATTATAAATCCACTTAAAACGGTGGGAAAATCTAATCCAATAAATTCATCATGTTGTTGCTATCAGTATCAAATTAGATAACAGCAAAAAGGCTGCAATATTTCCTTGTTCTATTAGAACAATAACAAATTAACATAGCTCCAGCACTCCAAAACAGTGCCCAGGACTACATGGTAATTCTACACTTTCATATTTATAAACAGCAACAAGCAAGACTAGTGCAAGTCAGTTTATTTTTCCTATAAAATTAAAGCTCTCACTCTCTGGGGTTGAACAGTGCTATACCAAGCTATAGGTATTTATTTTACTCCATTGTAAAGTGACGGCTGGTGATGAATAATACTATACAAAATCGCTCTATATCTGATAATGCTGTGCTGTTTTAAAGGGATTGTTTTGGCAGTGATGTCTCAACAGATGTGAAAGAAATTTTGGTTACATAAAACGATAGTGCAGGTTTGTCATAAAAACATGCTTTGCTCTTTCTGACACCTTACGATTTTAGAAAAAATATCTCAACACATTGAATATGAAGCAGATACAGTCATCCCTGAGTTATCAATTTGTTTATGCACTGAGATGCAGAGAAAATCTAATTCCTGATTATCCTTCAAGTTGTACAAGCATTAGTTATATCCATAAAGCTATATGCCTTGATTGTTCCATGATATTTTATGTACCCAGAATCATTAAATAGAAACTTAAGATAATACTTATTTTTCTAACTTTGTTTTATACTGAAACTTTTATAAGTACACTGAAATGATTCTTTACCAAAATTGAAAACTGGCAGTTCTAACTATCAGAAGTACTGCAACTGGTAATCAGTTGATATGAAATTTCAGTTGCATGAATGGAATTAATTTTAATACAAAAAATATTTTCTTTGTAAAGGTATTTCCCATTAAAGAGGAGGCATAAGTATTGGCAATTGGCAGAATACAAGTCAAACTTAAGTCTTACCTTCCTGCGCTTGTCTAGCTCAATATATGTATGCAAACATGAACCCATAAACATACATAGTTATGTAAATAGATTAAAGCAGAATATTCTCCAGTTATTAATACACATTTACACACAGTGAACATTACCTGAACTAGAATTACAGTAAATTCGACAAAACAATTTACATACTTCCACAGTGCATATTTTAAATACCATTGAAAATACACATAATATATAAATTAAAAAAATATATATTTATACATTTCTAAAGAGGTATGTTTGTGCTTAGTAGTATTAGCTTTAAAGTATTTGAGGTCTTTGTGCATTGCTCCATTAATGGTCTGTTGTGCATCCACAGTTTCATATCTTCTTTCTGGAGTTTACATATTCCTCTATGTAGTCAAAGAAAATGTCCAGTTCACCAACTGCTTTGATGATACCTTTTTCCTGCAACTGTGAAAAAGAAATGTAAGTTGTATTTCAGCTGTGTTTTACTGAAGTAAAAATGCAGCTTTGTGTCAGCAATATCTTACTAAATGAAAGACTAATTTTTAAATCTCAAGGTTTCTGTAAATTTATTATTAAGAGCATTATGGCAGCACCGTGTACAGAAACAAAAGTAAACAATGAATACCTTATATACTGTCATACTTCAGTAACATGCCATAATAGATTTTGTGTTCAATTGATTCTGGGAAATCTTGTGAGCTGTACTATTGAGTTCTTTCACCTCAATAAAATATCTTAATGCAAAATATCCTTGTCTCTGATTAGGCATGCATTGCCTCTTAAATTGTTAGTGACATCACAGCCCATCATATATCATGTGACAATCATCAGCCTCTGTCTTTTATATAACAACAGCTTACTACACACAGCATTTAAGTAAAAAAGCATAAAGCCTTCTACTGTTAAAAGTTAAACAGGAAAATTTGAGTTGACTATACAGTTTTTAGCCCATCTACTAAACATTTTACACATTGCACTGAAAATCTGGCCATTTTATTTTTGTTAAATTACTTTTGATGCTTTCATTAAGGGACTGTTATAAAGGGACCTAAAACATTTTCCCATTAATACTGAAAATGAGAAGACCATACAACTTTTAAAACTTTTGCAATGATATTATCTTTTTTCTATATGCATGTTATTACTTATTTGCCAGTGCTATATATTTATTATGCCACTTTACTGACCAGGAATTCTCATAGCTTTCTAAGGAAAAGAGCAGTGGTTTGCGGAATAGATCACAAATTACTTTCAAAAGCCACATGAATAATCCAGAGGCAATACTAAAAAAACTTGAACAGAAATATGCTTAGTTTTAGTTACCAAGAATACATTTTGACAGAAATATACATTAAAAAAGAACATTTTTAAACAGATTATCTCGTACATAAAAAGCAACTCGAAAAGTTAATGAGAAATTGAGAAGAGGAGTTATGCAGGATATTTCACACGTAAACTAAAAAACAGTATGATAAATGGAAATAAAACTATATATTGTATCTTCACTTATGCAGTGCCCATCATCAACAAAGTAAAAATAACACTTTTGAGTTTATGGTTTGATATATAACTTACTTTACATTTCTTGTTGTATCCCATAGATGTAATATTTCTTATTATAATATAATTGTTTTTCTTTAGCTTTAGAAAGAAAACTAGAATATTTTATTTCTTTATTTGACATTTGTTAACCAGGTTAGTCCAACTGGGCTAGTAGCCCATTTTCAGTGGAGACCCGAGGATAAAAGCTCCAACAGAGACATTTGCATTACAAGCACATACAGCATTTAACTAGGCTAAATTACAGTAGCAGTAGTTACATCCCCAAATAGAGAAACATTATACATATCATACATAAGTTACAGAGACTACAGTTGACAGATCGAGGTTACAGAGAATACCGAAAAAAGAAAGATAAAAATATGGAGGATAAGTTGATGGAAGTCAATGGAGGGGGGCAGGAAATATGTCAGTGTAGTGGATTAAGTAGGGGCATGACAAATATGCATTTGTGCTTTAAGAAAATGCTGTGGAGGAAAAATAATTGAAGTTACAACGCAGTACATATTTTTCAAGATTACTGACCTTCTTGAATGTGTCTTTTATCTGCATCATGACTTTACTCTTTTTGTCACAAAAGAAGAAGTTATGCTGAAAAACATAAAGGAAAAGGCATATATGAATGTGAGCTAAACAGAGAAAATGTGAACACAATAAAATATTGGTACTTCACTTTGAATATTCTAAAATAACATATTGACTCTAAAAATAAGCAAGGCTTTAAGTTTGCTGGTTAAGTAAATGAAATAGTTTAGAAAGTTATTGAATCCAGCTTTATGGTTGATACTCTGACTTTGAGCATAATGTCTTATAGACAGTCTGTTTTAGAACATTATCTTCACTAGTCCTTGCAAGGATTAATACTTTTTGTATAGCCTCAAATGTTAACCTAACACCATAGAAACTACAGTGGAATGACGTCCGCTTCACATCTGATGTTAATTCTGGATAGCTGTCATTGTCATCTTAGAGTCTGAAATGTCATTTCATCTTTTTCCTGTGTATTTTTAATACACAAGACAGTTTGTAACATTTTACATTATAGTCTTTGAGATCTCCTTTCAATGTGGAATGTTTCTTTTGTAAGCAGGAGTTTTATAATAGGCTTCATGCTAACGTTCACAGCTACATTTCTGGCAGCACTGTTTGATATTAAAACATTGTAACTAGATTTTTTTTTATGGAAGGCAACTAATTAGGTATAGTTTTAAGTAAAATGTTGTTTTCATTCCCATAGTTATGTCAGTAATCTAAAAGTGATTAACTTCTAGAAACTAGCATAAATCAAAAGGTTAAATATAATTCTTCATAAGACTAAAATGATTTTCCCCATGTATATGCAAAAATAAATGGCACAACTTTTCTTTATTGCTTGTACATTGAAAAATGTATGGCATTAAGTGAGTCATTGAGCTATAAATTACTGAACACCATATTAGCATTTCTTTTCTTAAGCTAAAACATTGATGTATATTACAACTACAATTAAAGTTAGCTATCTGCCTTTTAAGTAATAACCCAAATGACTATCACAAGTCATTATAGACCTTTGCAATGAAAGAAATCAGAAAAAGCCTTTCTCTGACCTATTGCACATGAGATGGTTCATGCTCTTGTCAGATCTCAGCTTTCAGAATGATTACCACGTTTCTGAATACAGTGAAAGCTAGTTAGCATATTTACTGTTGAAAACACACAGAGAGGCCCACTGACTGTTAAAACACCTGCAGTCCCCCCTCCCCCCTCAGCAAATATGTTTTACTTGTTTCTTTTATCAGTTCTGTCACAATAGGCAAGGTAAAAACATAACGGAAATTCAAAATTCTTGCATCATATAATTCATTATATTATACTGGGATGTGTTGTGGCAGGCAACATAACGATTACACACAGTGAGCTCTGTTAGACCTTCCTGTTTCTAAACATCTTTGTAATGCTTTCATCCACGTCAGCTTCTCAAGCCGCATAAACCAAAAAACTAATTTTTTTGACTACAGTAGTAAGTTAACACAGATTAGAAGGCCATCATTTTCAAAGATGGACAGATATGAAATATATCATTAGAACATATGTTTCTCAGATTTTGGAATGGATCTACATCCCTTGCATTATTATAGTTAACTAAAAAATACTTTTTTAGTGATTAACATAAATTAATTTGGGAGGGGACAAAAGTATGATGTGACACCTTTTATTTGATAAATATAGGTGTTATGATACAATCTAGACTTGTATTGGTGAAATAAAAGGTATCACAGCACCTTTGTGTTCTGGGTTTTTTTTCTCAATGACATTTCTCATTTTTATTTTATTTAGCTTGTAAGACTGTAATGCCAGTTTTCAAGACCTACTGGAAATTAAGATGCCTTGTGCTGTGGAGTCTAATCTAGACATATACTAGAAATGTGCAGCAGTTAGCATTGTCACCTCACATCAATAGGTTCTCTGGTTCAATTCTTGGCCGAGGTGCCTTCTGTGCAGAGTCTGCATGTCCTCCTTGCATTTGTGTGGGTTTCCTCTGAGTGCTCCGGTTTCCTCCCACATTCCCAAGACATGCTTCTGAAACATTTCTCCCCAGGAATCTGTTGAAAATGGGGTCTGTCCCAGTCAGACTTTCCCAGTAAACAAATAATAAATAAAATAAAATGATGTGCATAAGCTACAGCTTTAATAGTAAATGTTGTCTTCAGTTTCTTTTGTTCACAAATTATTATAAATCTGCAAATTCTTCCATTACAACAAGTTCTTCTAAAGCAAGATTTTCTGACACATGGAGGGGCTAGACCAAAAATACCCCATCTGTAGACTGTTTAATCTTAACTGAATATGTTAACTTCAAAAAAAGTTACTTAAGTTTTCAGCTGCACAATAAGAAGTCGAGGATACTGTTCTCCTATGAGTAAATGTCACATGTCAAGTAGTATTTAAAAACTTCTTTCCATAACTATATTCAAATAGTTTACAATTTCTTTTATTAATACTTGCTTTCCAAGGATCTTGCGTAAAAGTTTTCAATGTTTAATGCTTAAAAGTGCCTTCTTTATGTGATTACAGATATATTTGTTATAAATTCTTGCGGTAGTACATGAATTATTAGAGCTCAAAAAATTACAAGTAATCCTCAAAGAATGTTAGAAAAGGAAAGGGATTATTAGCTGTCACATTCGCATTATAGATGGTCATGATAAAATACCTCTAGCTTTTAATGCCACTTAAACTTGTAATTTTTTTATCCGAAGAATCAGTATTTATATAGAAGTAGAATCTCAAAGTTCAGTGAAAAGTACTTACACAGCGGTGCATCGTTTCCTTAATTCCATGCAGAATGTTTTCTATAAAGCTGATTTTTTTGTTAATGGTTTTGTCCTCATTATTTACATGTGGAAGAATATCCATGAGATAGAAGTTAATTACATCAGTCATTAAGTTACACCCATTGTGACCCTAGGAAAAACAAATAGAAATCCATTATCT